>NW_011336753.1:314363-372025 GCF_000735185.1 Notothenia coriiceps | reverse complement strand
GTAAAAAGGCCCGTCCACACGGTGGCGTGCGTTGAAGCTTCAACGCTTCTGCCCATTCACTTTGAATGGGGTGACGTCACGCTTTGCCGAACTGTATTGTGGTTCCGTCGCTTCGCTTTGCTCGCGTTGCAAAAGTTGAACAATGTTCAACTTTTGAAGCTTCGACGGAAGCGTCAGCCAATCGAATCATATGCCAGTACAAGCTCTAGCCAATCAAACCGCGGGGGCACCGGCAAGCTTCAACGCACCCGCCGTGTGGACGCTGCTTAATGGACCCAATTGGTTATTTGCAATAGTTCAACGGTTTACATGTTAAAGATTACCATTGTTTAACAGCTGTTAAAATTATGTGTAGCACTCAATTAAAAGCATTTTAACACTCTTATGTAATTGTTAGTTATTTTTCTGGAAATGCAATTTAAGCAGTTGCGAAGGCTTACATATGCAATAACCCAATAAACATAGAAGACCTCCAAACATGTGACCCTTGTCTTTCATGGTCCTGTGACCCTGTAGTCCTCACAAACCCTTAATTATAAATCCTAATTTTACACTCTGAGGCGTGGTCTTGTCAGACCGCGTGCAACAAATTAGAGGATAGATGCTTGTCAATTCATCATAGGACAAATGGCCTCACTGTTTCCGTTTACAGTACTTGGTTAAGTGTAACTCTTTTTACCTAATTCATGAAATATCTCTCTGTTTTAGTCTTGAAAAACAAGTTAAAAGGGCAATAGGGGTTACATATCTAAGTAATCAGTACAAAGTGAGAATGTTTTCACTGAAGAAAACATATACAAGATTTCAAAGTGAAAATTGAACAGATTGATGTGAAACGTAACTGTGTTTAAGATATCTTCAACCCTAGGCGAAAAACACCATGTAATTCAATTTTAAGCATACTTTTACCTTTTGAAGCCAGAGGTGATGACCTCTCAAGTGACTGTCATGCTGCTTACTGAAACTCAAATTAAATTGTAAACCTTCAACTCTTTTCTTGGATGTGTGGTTTTGGAGAGAAATTAACTCTAATGAGCATCATGGCAGCACACTAATGAGGCAATAAAATAGTTAAAAGTCCCACAGTAAGTAGGTATGGCTTGTTCAGAATATGTCTGTTTTCCTCGCCTACATAATGGCGTGTAGAAATAGTCTTTTTATAGCTTTAGCTTATAAGGAATATGTAGAGAGACATCATGTGCTAGCTTTTAAAAATACAATCAAAACAAACCAGCAAAACACCATTACCTGGAAGATCCTTTTGATGGTATTGGCGATAACAGCTTTTTTTACAGTACAGACAAAGCATGATTTTCCTCATCTGAAACACATCCAATTGTTGCCACTGCATTGCTGTGATTGTCTCGGATGGAGTATAAAACAAGTCATTCCACAATGTATGAAAAAAACTCCAGCAGAGAAAATAAGCACCGTATTGGCACTTAATTGTAGACATTTTTGTTTTACAAGAGTTTGTGGTTATGGTGAGAATCCCACCCAGGAGTGCACCACCTACTAGTATATGGCTTGGGCAACGAGTAGGGGATTATTTGAGGTAGGAATGTCCAATAATGAGAATACAAATATTCCAAGTAAAGGCACATTGTTAATACTGAAGCATCGTAATGCAAGGACTTCATTGCTGCTCAAGGTGGAGGTAATTTCTACTGGCTACTTCATCTGAGTTCGGTTTAGAGGAGACACAAGAAAGGACTTTTCTTTGCATAGTATATAATAAGCATATATGTTTCTTATTGTACATTTTAAATATAACAGATATGATAACTCTAGCTGTCATTTAAAGCACTGGAGGAGGAAGTGCAATATTTCAGTCTGAATGTAGTTGGTTACAACTATAAAGTAGCATAAAACGAGTAGTTTTACATACATTCCTCCTCTTCCAACAACAATTTATCAACCAGATGACTTTTTAATCTGTATAATGTTATCATGCTACCTTTGATAATTTTAAGAGATGAAGCTAAATTAAGAGGAAGGGAACTTCTGGGTCATGCATTTTTAAACTGGGCTAGCCTGGCGTCAGATGAGGAACAACCATGGTCAGAGGAGACATACCAAAGTCCTGAGCTCAGCCCAAGTGCAGCAGTCTTACAATATGTCAGCAATGTTATTTTTACAGGGTCATATAAGAAAACCAAACGGTTCTGCATGTGCCCCACAAGGGCATTCCTCCATTGCTGACCCTGAACCAACCCACAGCCTCTTGTCCTCCTGCTCTTGCATCAGCTTCTGATTTCCAAAGTAGTATTTACCCCTGTCATGGCTCACCAGGCATTTCACTTGTAATGATAAATACTCCAATGAATTAAACAGCATGGAGCCAAGTAAGTCAGAACGCAGACATTTTAACCCATAAATCCTGGCTGCCGCCTGTGTTTGCCTTGTTAAACACGTTCGTGGCTGAGTGGACCAGTCGGGCCTTGGGCTGAAATCTTCACAGGGATCGGTGTCATTAGCCATCAGACTGATAAACAAGCCAGTGACATAATGTGGAAACACTGACCCCATTCATAGGTCTAATCATCCGCAAAACAATCTGCATGCCGGGCAAATCTCACACATATAAAACAAATTCCTTGCGGTTGGTGAGGGAATAGTGAGCTGCCATTGAGGGAAATTACTGTTTCCTGGAATATCTCTCTCTGTCCTAAAGGCTACTTCTCATGTCCACAACAAGTTGGGAGTCTGGGTGAGATTAGGGGACTGGTGCCATTACAGCTTTCTCTCTGTCTACCCACTACCCAAAACATCATGTCTGGAAATGGATAGCCTATTGGATGACCCCCTTGTTGTCTTTGTTCCTGCAGCACTTTTTTTCCTCTCAAAATATAGAAAAGTTTGTGAATAATTTGCTAGTAAGATTACAGAGATTCAATGTAATCTCCTTTAGTCTCATTGGTCTGGACATAAATCAAAACAGTCTGGAACCCGAACGGAAACATGCAATAAATGTCCATGTTGGAAAAACAGAAACTTGTTACCAATTAGAGTTAACTCTGCGCTCTGGCAAATGCAGGCCTTTATTATAATAACCAAAATGATTTCATGTATGAACAGTGCAGCCAACAAATATTTAGTCAGCAGCACTGTGTGATGACCCTCACTTGTTCTGTGGATCCTGGGCCAAGTCTGGCTTGTATACAACATCTAAATGGCAGATGCCAATTGCATTGGTCTTATACTTGGATGAATATAATTAAACCCATTTCCCTTTGCCATTAAACCACATAATGTATCATTTGTGGTCTTGAATATTCAAAGCCAAAATAAATGTCTTTCCAAATCAATTACATGAGGTAATGAGATAAGAACAATTATTACGGAAACTGGGTGATTAAGTGGTTAAAATGTTATTCTATAACCTTCGCCACAGAGGTTGTGTTTTCTGTTTGGTTTGTTTGTTGGATTAATTGACAGCAAGATTATAGGAATACTACTGGACTGAGTCTCATGAAAAATGGAGGATCTCACCATTTTCAAAGAAAGAACCAGTTGAATTTTGAAGCAGATCTGAATCACGGACGGATACATGCATTCATTTCATTAATGGAAACCTTGGTGGAACTCGGTGTGCTCTGAGTGACCTTCCTTTTCAAATGAATTATCTAACTAATACAAATGGTGGAAGAAGAACTTCCTTAAATTAGGTAAAAGCAGAATAAAACAATATTCAAATACTAAAAGTAAATGTCCTGCGTTGAAAACTTCACTTTACTAAAAATAAACTTGACTTTACTAGAAAGTTATCATTGAAAACGAACTTCATGCATAAACCTGTGAGATGCATTTAATTGTTTTACCTGATGAAAATGAAACAAACTACTAATTGTATACGTATGCTTTATTTTAAATCCATAACAACTGTTCATATTTTATACACTTGTTTTTGTTAGTATAAAGTAAATAGTCACCATAGTAGTAGAAATACATAGCATTTGTATAAATTAGCATCCGATCGAAAACTCAAGTAAAGTACAAACACTTTAATACATTTACCTTATTACTGCCAACAGCTGCACAATACATCTTCAATGTGCTACCAAGGCTCAAACAGCAGGAATGTGCAACAGGGTGCTCACATCACATAGCATTTTAATGTGAACAGCACCCTCTACTGTTTATTACGCGCTCATACAACACGTAGTATGACATTCACAGCACTGTAATAGATCGAAACAAATAAATGATTATGTGAACGCGTTTTGTAAAATGCCAAACAATAATAAAACATTGTTTTATTGTTAATACATGTTCAGTCAAGATTTATCACTACTTTGGTATTTTCAAAGTAAGTGGAGTTGCGAATCTGCGGTACGGAAATAAAAATCTACTCGCTGTGATACAGGCAGGAACCCACGTGTGCAGCTAGCAGGAGGAAGCACTAAGCAGCAGGGAGATTCAGCCTTTAGTTGTTATACATACCTGACACATATCTTCTTTTCCTAAACTATTTAGCTTTATTACGCCGGACGACTTTCGCCATAATGTCTTCGTTCAGGAAAGCGTTGAAGTCCCGACAGAAAAACCACCATGAAAGATCTCAGGTGAGCATTTCAGTGTTTTGTTGGCTAACTTGCTAGCTTCCTAGCCTGCTGCTATGTTATGAACTACTGTTGCCCTATAGAGATGTCTAAATATCATAACCAACCTGATAAATGTGGTGTTATGTAATAAATAGTGTGATGTATACCTTGTCTTAACTGTATAATTTGTTTTACACAGCCTGGTTTCAGGAAACATTTGGGATTGCTGGAGAAGAAAAAGGACTACAAACTCCGTGCAGTGTAAGTTGTATCACGTAAAAGATACATGCTTTTGTTTCTATGCTTTGAATGTGGATTTTGAAATGTAAGATGGTTGTAATGGCTTGCTTTGCTCTGTTTTTTAGTGATTACCACAAGAAACAAAACACTCTTTCTGCTCTGCGAAAGAAAGCTCTGGATAAGAACCCAGATGAGTTTTACTACAAAATGATCAACACCCAGCTGAAGGTAAGATAAGGATCACCATTAAAGCAACACGACGAGACAAATAGCTACGCTATGTAAATCTCCCCTGATCTCTGTGGCTGAAGTATTTCATATGGCTTATTTTGTGTTGACAGGATGGAATTCATGTAGCAAAAAAAGAAGGTGAGGAGGACGAGATAACAGAGGAGCAGAAGAAAGTGATGAGGACGCAGGATATCAAATATGTGGAGATGAAAAGGGTGGCAGAGGCCAGGGTAAGTGGATTTGCCACAACAACACAATCAAAGTGGACTTGATTGTCTACTGAAAACACCCTACCCCTCTGTTCGTGCGGAGGGTCCGCCACATTAAGTGCTGTTCCAAACCAACGAGTGTGGAGGGGGAGTGGGCTATCAAGCCCTCAAACAGCGAGTCTGCATCGGTCCTGACTTCCCCTGCTGCTTATTACGCTGTGTGTGTCCGTCAGGAAACAAGCTGTTTACAAACAGTTCCGTGGCAACATTCACTGATAAACTGCACCACAAGAGCTATTTAATATCTTCATACAGATGTTAACAACTTCATGGTTACCTCGTATTTGTTTACATTTAGGATAATTTACTCATGTCTAGTCTAGAAAACGGTAAAAGTGATGTATATTTACACGGACATTTGCTAAAACTAAGCAGCTTATAAGCATCAGATTTTAAAACAGAAATATGTTTACAAAAAATATATGCCAGAAAAGATTTTTAGAGTTTTATTTTTGTTATTTTTGAATCCAAGAGATGCTGATTTGAAACCGTTGTTACGAAAAATGATTGCATTTCCTGTTTCTGCCGGAGAGAGGGGAGTTCGTCCCAAAGCTTGCTGCTGTATTTTCACCCTCCAGCTGGAAGGAGGGAGCCTCGTTAAGCTGCAAGTGTGACTACAGACAGAGTTCACTCCATCACGGAGGTGCAGTGGGTAGGGTGTGGTTTGGAATTGGGCCTAAATTAAAGATGCGCTCCAACCATTACCTAACCTCCTACTGATAAAGGAATCCTCCCTGAAATAGAGCTCCTGTTGTTGCCCACTGTAAATCTTTGTGTTTTTTATCATTTGATTTCAGAAAATTGAGAGGATGAAAGGAGAGCTCCATATTCTGGAGGCAGACGGCAAACAGAAAAACCATCATACATTCTTTGTGGATTCCAAGAAAGAAGGTAGATGTTAATGCACATTGGTTAATTATAATGTGAACACACATCCCTGGCTTGTTGGGATTTAATAGTTATTAATGATACAGTAAGTTTAAATGTTTTACTCAACGTTTTATTGTGTCTCCTCAGTGCAGTCATTCGATCTGGCAAACCACCTCAACACTGTCCCTGAGCTGGTGGACAGAGTGTTCAACAGACCAACTCTGAAAACTCTGGAGACAAAGAGCATCCAGGGAGCTGTAGAGCCTCGCACTATGATGGTTTGTGCCTATAATGCATGGAGATCAGCCTCATTTAGTGTGTGACCATATTGCTGTCAATTTAAGGTTCAAAGTGCATTCAAACCCACTGATGGTTCTCTCCTCATTCTAACTGTAGAAGTTGGCCAAGCTGAGGAATCACCAGTACAAGATCCTTTCCCAGAGGATAGACAGAGAAAAGAAAATGTTTGTGATCGGCCAGAAGATTCAGACCCGCAAGGACCTACAGGTGAGGAAACAGTGTCTTATATGACAACAAGCATTGTCGCAGTACAACTGAAAAATCAACACGTTTCCTTTCCTTTTTAACCCTGTGCACCAGGATAAGAACAAGAAAGTGAAGGTAAAAAAGGAGACTCACAGTGCTGCAGCTATCTACAAGTTTGATGTCAAGAGGAAGCGCTGAGTGGGATGTTCTCGTCATGCTGAGAAGAAATCACCAACTTTGCCGATCTGATATTGGTGAAATAGTGGACTTCGAGATCACACCATAGACATGGGAGCATTTTTATTTCCTTAAAAGATGTTGCAGCAATGCAGTTTTGTAAATATTTATCTACAACTTTTAGTTTCTTTCAAATAAATATCAAAAGAACATACACTTGTTGTGAGTTGTTGTCAAATGTGCATAATAACTTGTGGTTGACCTCTTTTTTTGGGTTAGTAGTTTGTTGACTTTTACTTTTTTATTATTAATGTGTTGCTATTAGAACAAGTCGAGAAATTAGAGACAACAGCATAATTAGTTTATGAGGCCTAAGGCTGAATTTGAAATGAGGAAGTTATGTGCTGAGCTGTCAGACTGCAGTTGAGTGTATTTAGTTCTTGTACCAGTAGGTGGCATTAGTGGCCTTCATCACTGTCAATGGCTGAAGACACAGGATATGAATATGGAATAGACAAAGCTGGAAGTCTATAGCATGCAAAAAAAATGTAGACTTGAGAGTTAAAATGTGGATATGACATTTTCTGTAATTAGATGTCACCGACTTAAGCGCCACAAACTACTTTCTTGTTCAGTAGGTATTAACACGAGGAGCTGAACCTCATTCACATTTCACACCTGTCATAACACAATGTACTTTTCGAAAAGTTCTATAAAAAATATATTCATCTTCTGCTCTGAAGAACAAAACTTTGGCCTCATCCAGTATCTCACAGCTTATTGTGAGTGTGTCAGCTATGTTCAGGTTGTCCTACCATCTCATAAAGATAGGAAGTATCATGTCAATGTCATATTCGTTGGGTATTTTCATTAAGGTGGACTGGTAAATGACATGATGAAGAGGCCTTTACAATGTATAACTGATGGAAGCGAGCGATTAACGTTTATTTGCCGCCATGAAATTAACTTTTCTGAATTGACTCATGTTGGGCCGTTTGTTGGTGATTTTAGGGAAACTTCCTCGTGATAAACTTGGATATTTGTATCTAAGCATTTTACGAGAAATCCACAGAAACACCAAGTTGTTGGTGTCTGCTGCACAACTAAATCAGTTGAGTGGTGGAGGCACAGGTTTAGCTTATTTGTTTGTTGCAGCCCTTGAAATAAAATGCAGCAACTCCTCAGAAAATGCATTTTCACATGTCACAGCAGGGTAACACACAGCTGCAGCTAGTACAAATGTAGTTGTCAGATAGCATGCACTAATAATTACAACAATACTACTGTCAATGCTCGCTCGTTAGATCACTTTAATCATAATTAGCATTTTTAATTGTATTAGCTGCAGCTGTGCTTATGCAAAAATACCTGTTAAAGACACCCTTGAGAGGCAAATGTAACTATTGTTACAGCTACATCCTTCTCTACAGGTTATTCTCATCAGTCTGTTATGGTGTGATGTGTCATCAGATAACCCAATGTATTAACCATCACCTGTTCCCAAAGGCCCTTTTTACAGCAGATATTTCGACTTGTCATGGCAGGTGTCACTAATAGTATGTAAGACGGCTCTGTTCCATTCAGGCGTCCCTTTAAGCCGTGACAGTCAGTCAGCCAGCATGTACAAAAAGGGATTCAGCCATTACGTATTAAATCATTTACACCTGTGCTTTTTCCACTGTGACATATCAGAATGTATTCCACGATAAAGGCCTATGTGGGCTATCATTTTCCATGTCTTCCTCACATCTGCTCTCACAAGACTACCCAGCTCATACAGGCTCATCGTCTCTGGCTAATTAGACTTCTCAGTAAAGTGTGTGTGTGTGTGTGTGTGTGTGTGTGTGTGTGTGTGTGGATCAGAGTGCCATGGTGGAGCTGGGATTAGCTGATCCCTGGCTTGCCACTAAGACCAACTCTTCTGTTGATCCCCCTGCTGATCAGTCCTCGCCAGGTCCCTGTCCTCAAAATTGAACTTTGTTGAGTCAAGTACCTGCACTAAAGCCCCATATTTCAGGTGAGGCAAGCACACTCAACTTGCATTCACAAAATCTATCCCCTTCCACATCTTTCATAGTGCTGTCTTTCGCCATCAACCTCTTTGTGGCTTTGTATTTGCATGTAGTGAGTACTAACAAACTGTATGTGTGGTTTCTACAGCCTGTAGTGTGAAATAGACTGAGGACCTGGCGTCCAGCAGCAGATCACAGCAGCCCAGGTTTGATTGATCACTGTGGTGGCAGCAGCTTCATAAACAGAGCCCATCCATCAGCCTCTCCTGGGAGCCACTGGAGGGGGAAGAGGAAACAGAGGGAGCCAGGCAGAAATGTCACCAGGCACAGTGAGAGGTGGAGGGGCTGGAGGAGAGATACCAGAGGCCTTGGCCCAAACACTGCTGACCAGACCAAAGGTGAGCCAACACCTCAAGATGGGCCAAAACTGGGAAAGAGTGATGGTGGGTCCACTTGGACTGATTACACTCATTTAATACTCGGTACAGAGCTAACAGCTGTTCTCTAATTGTAGTAGAAATGTGTCCAGTAAACATACAATATGATAATACTCTATTGTCAGATCGAGTCTTAAATGTGTCTTTCAGCACAGCAGCTCCATTTGCAACATCAACAAAGACAAATATTTAAGAAAAGATACAAGGAATCAAACATGTAACAAAACATCACAATCTCTGAAGAGAAAGACCTTCTAATGTACATTTGACCTGGGATTTAGCTCTGTATTTAATTTAAGGATTGACTGGTGCACAAACAAATGCTTCAGTCCAACCTTATTAAATTGTGGGACCCAGTGTCTCCAATTTGATGTAACACAATTAATATTCGCTGTTATGGTTGGGGTCAGAGATAATGATGTTGGCCAACCTCAATATGTAGTTATGGTAGGCTGATCCGTAGAGTCTCTCAAAAAGTTGACCTACAATCTTTGAGCAGAAGTTCAACTTGTTGAGCAGTTTTGATTTGAAAGTGGTAGACAAACACTCTACCATCTAGTATTGCAATACTGTAATACACTCAGAATCACGGATGTTAAAAACAGAAGATGAATTTGTCTACTCTCCCTGAACGGCGGAGAAAATAAATAATTAGTTTGTGCTTTTATAGATATATTTTATGGGGTCTTTCCAACATATGAAGTGAGGATTTTAACATACACATCTGCACACGGACATGCAAGGTCCTTCAGAGGCATTCCAATGTTGACCATTCATGTCAGAATTGAGTTGTACCCAGTAAAAGAGTGATTGACGTCCTAGGCCAACTCTCCCTCCCTCCTTCCTCACGCCTTCCTCCCCCCCTCCCCTGCCCTCTGCCACTGCGTCACAGCGCTGAGAGAGTGTGCGTGTATCGGGACCCTCAGGCCCAACGTCCATAAGCGGAGGGGGTGGAGGTCGTTGAGGAGAGCCCAGGGGTCAAAACACTGTGTGCGCAGTTCCGGGACCCCTATCTGACTGTGCGACCCAAGTACAGACGAGCCACTGTTCCTCCTCAAGCTCTCCTTTCATTCCCCCCAGCAACGGGACTCTTACGCCGGGATGCAGTGGCAGGGCTCAGGGGTGGGCAATGGGCGACCTTCTGATTTTAAAGATATAGACAGGCATTTCTCTATTGTCAAAAGCCTCATAATTCATGTGACTTCTCGCATAGGCCATCCTGTTGCCCGACACGCCATCTCTAAAGTTAATGACCCTGGAGGTCCGCTAACCAAGAGTCATTTTAGGAATGGGGGGAGCTGGATGTGGAGTGCTGTGTGGTCACACAGCTGCAGGGTTTGACATTGACCCCGATATATAGTAACTGAGAGTAAAAGTGAAGCCTGGTTAAGAAGGGGTGCAACACAATGGTTCTTTGTTCTACAAGTTTAGTTATCACACATTTTATAGAATAAAAACGTTTAACTCAGGTGGAGATTTTCTGTTCTGGTTATTTAATGTTTAATTAATGCTGTACTATATTTAACATTTCAAATAAGTATTGTTCGTGACAGTCAGTTATAGCAAGAGTAAAACTTGAGATTAAAGGAGTTTTTTAATTGTTACATTTATCTGGGGGAATTTATCATTTATCTTTTGTTCCCTTAAAAAGATATCTATACACTAATTTACAACAATTTATTTTTGACCTATTCGTATTTTTGCTGTTAGTAGCCCATGCTTTAGAATATCCATCCTTTAGATTTCAGCCACCATCCCATACAGTATATGTGTAACATCTTGTGTGACCTGCAGTATTGAAAAATGTAATTGTAAATGACAATGTAAATCTGCTTTTCAGAGACAATAAGCATCTTACTTTGGATAATCTACAGGCCCTAATGTAAACATTTTTAATTAGAAATACTTTCTACTAAATAAATCTCCCAATGAAAACTGTTGACAGTATGTTCTGTGCATTATTAAGAGTGACCGGGACACTGTTTCTTGCAAGTGATCTACTGTATGTGTTCAATGTATGTTCCAATGCTTACTTCAATTGGATTGGGGTGGCAGCAGAAATCTCTCTGCAAATAACCAAAAAAAGAAGACTACAAAATATTTATTGCAATTTTAACAATAGCAGGTTATCACATTTTCTCAACCACTGAATGATACAGAAAACAAAGTGGTTACTATCCCCTCCCCACACAGTTTTAACCTAGCACTTGATCCTCACAAACCACAAGTGCGGCACCTCCACCCTCCTTATCCACAAACACAGCTCTGCCCTGCTCCAAAGCCAGCGCACACCGCCAAGGTTAAGGATGGTTAAGGACAATACTAATCGATCCCCCAATTACGGAGAGCTGGAGAGCGAGAGAGAGGTGGGGAGAAGAGAGAGGTAGCCTGGGGTTTGAGTGTTGGGAGGGAGTCTCAGAATGCGAGGGGTGGGGGGATGAGAGGTAGTCTTTATCTTCGGATCCCTCTCTCCTTTAACTTGAAGCTGGGTGTCATGGGGCTTTTGAAGTAGTGGATAGAGAGGAGGGACAGAGAAAGGGGGAGGAAGGGGGGGGTTAGGCTTGCGTGCAGGCAGGGTCTCTCACCATGCCAGGGGGAAGACGTCTGAAGGAAAATCTTTACAGCCTTGACAGTGCCCCTGACGTGTGTGCCTTTTTGTGTACTTGTGTGTATTTGGATATGTGTGTGTATCTTAGCATGTTTGTGTGTGTGAGTGAGTGCATGTGTGCCTGAGTTGAATGTCTGGCTCATGCAGTGAGGTGGGGATCACAGAGCCCCCTTTTTAAATTGCCGCTAATGAGCCCTGGCTGGCGAGAGGTACTCGAATTGATTAAATTTGCATGGGAGCCTAAATCATGACGGGGGCCTTATACTTGTGGCCCCCACCTCTAGGTACACACACACACACACACACACACACACACACACACACACACACACACACACACACACACACACACAGCACCCTAAGTCCTGCCCCCCCCACCTTCACATAAGACCTACAGGGGGTATCCCTCTGCAGGAAAGAGGGACAGGATAGACCAGGGGGAGGGTGTGTACATGTCTGTGTACATGTGTGTGTACATGTGTGTGTGGTGTTGAACGGGGCGTGGAGGGCACCCATCTGCCCCGGTATTACTGTCAGTCCATCATTCAGGGGAATGCCAGTCGCGCGCCTGGGGGACGTGTTCATTACGCTTTAACTACCGGATCTGTCCTTGTCTCGCAGCCTCCCAGTGTCATTGTCTGCCAGAGATTGCGTGTGTGTGTATATTTATGCATGTGTCTGCTTGCATCACAATTGAACGCACCCACTACTTGTATACGGGGCGGTAGGGAGGGGGATGTTTGTGTGTTTGGATACTGAAGAATATTCGGTCAATACACACACTGGACACTGATACTGCACGTTTTTAAAACTCATAACTTCCCTTTTGTGTTAAGCTCATTTTCATTTCATTATAATATTCCCAGCCTCTTAATGTTTTACTTCTGCCTTTCACACAAACACACTCCTGCTGTGCACTTTCTGTCTCCCATCAAATGTGTTCATCACCCGATGGTTACCTCTTTAATGGCAACTACGTGACAAACAGAGAGAAACTTTGTGTACTTGTGGGCCTTACATCTGCTCAACAGTAAGGTGTTAAAATGCACAAATGTGTGTGCGTGTGTGTGTGTGTGCTGCTTGGGGACAGTGCCTGTGCGTGGTAAGCCTGGGTGATTGCAGTAATCAGATGGGGGTGTTAATCAGAGTTTGTTCGTCAGTGGCCTGATGAGGGGCGATGAGGGCCGCTGATTGTAATGCGATGCTTCAATCGGTCTCTCTGACGACTACAGAGACAAACCGCTAAGAGAATCATTATCATGCCGCACACTTTTTAACCGCACTTTTGGAACACCGCGACAGCCTGCCAAAGTGTAAACAAACAAGCAAATAACAACACTGCTGTACGCGTGGAAGTATGTCACTGGGAAGATGCAGACTCAATTATTATTATAGAGGCTGTTTTCATTCCAGTGCACACAATGAAGAACAGTCGCACGATGGGTTATATATCACTATTTAGGAGTCAGTGTCACCCCTATTGAATAACAAGAGCAGGGGGAAGGGATGTGTTGGGGTTAGAGGGGAGAAAAGATGTAGCCGAGACAAAGGTTGGGGGTGGGGAGGTAAATGTGACCCCGTGGTTTATAGTCCTGTCTTGTCACTGACATGCTTGCATCAGATCTTTTTCCTCATTCTTTTCTTTTCCTTTTGCAAGAGGGGGGCTATCGCTATTACGGCTGGCTCATCAGCCAAGTCCCTACAAGGGCTGATACAAATTAATTAACCTAATTAGGGGCTGCGATTGCGGGTGTGATTATAGGGGCTGGAAGGGGAGGGAGGTAGGGAAGGATGGTTCATGGAGGTGGGGGTGCGCTGGCAGCCAGGGCCCAGGCGATGATGAGCCGGGAGGTGTGGGAGCTCAGCCAAGATGCTCTGCATGGCTAATGAGATAAGCTAGCTAGCTTCAGCCTCCCCTCCCCTCCATCTTTCAATTCTCCACCTTCTATTTACACTTTCTCTTTTGTTTCAAGTATCTATGTTGCACCTGTTATGTTTCAGTGTTAGGCTGCTCCGCTAAAGTGTAACTTAATAATCCTTTTTCATTGTCTCTCCCTAAACTTTTGTAGATTTCCTGCATGTTCTTATCATTATTTATCTCTTGTTAATTCCTTTGCCTGTTGTTTTGATGACTTATAGGCTTCAAAAACAGACGAATGCACCTGTTGCAGTTCTCAGTAAAACCAAATACATTCTGTTGTCTATTTCAAGTATAGAGTTAAAGCTATTGACCTCTCTGATCCACCTGCACTCTCATCTAGGTTTATTATTTATAAACTATGACTTCACTTTCGATAAAGTGCAGTCATAGTAGTAGCTAGGTTTTCAGATTCCTCTACAAGGCTTGAAGTCTATCTTTTTTTTGAAGTTCTGTAGTATCACACTGCATAGGGTGCAGTGCAGCACTGCCTATTGTTCACTTAAACTGTACTCCACACAAGGAACAGAAACACCCCCTGGGAACACACACACACATACAGGCTCACACACTTTCTCATCCTTTGGTATGCACAACCAATCGTGTCTCACCACACAGATGCACACAGTACATGCAAACTCTCTCTCTGCCTCCTTCTCTCTCACAGGCACACTCCAGAGCAGCAATATTTTTAATCTTTTATTGGTATTGGAAACAGAACAAAGATATTCTTCAGACCGAAGCAGAATGTGTTTTCTTGCCGGCATCAGCAATTCTAATGTTTCTAATGAGTTGTAGGAGAAGAAGAGTGACTGGAAGGATTAGGTATCGGTAAATAAAAAGAGAATAAAAAAAAAAGGAAACACCGGAAATATCCTCAACGTCAGATTTTGGGCCTCTATGTTCCTGAAAGTGCAGGAACCCGTGCCAGCCCTGTCCAATGTCACCTTTGAATATTGGCGCTTGTATCTCGGCCACACTGAGCATGCAGTGGATTGTGCCATTTGATTTCCAAGATTGTGCCTTTAGCTGTCTCTCTTTCTTTCTCTCCCTCTCCCTTCTCTCCCTCCCTCTCACGTCCTGTTTCTGCCTCAGTATCAGTAGCAGGGATGTGATTAGGAAGCCACTAGCAGACAGTGATAGGGAGGTGTTTGTATCACCGTTCTAATCTGGAGCCCCAGGAAAAAAGGCCCCTTTCTTTTTTCTCTCTCAAGGATTCTGCATTTTAAATGGCTGCAAGGCTTCTGTTCATATATGCAAAAAATGCAAGACTGCTTTTTTTTTATCTAGCATAATATTACAAAATAAAGAAAAATTGTCTAATAGAACATGTATTTTTGAAGCTACACTTAACAATGTTTTTGTATTAGCAAGGGATAAGACAAATGTGAAAGGGGAAGCTTATTGAAATGAATACACAGTGAACACCATCTGACTGTCCTCCAGCTTTATGAAACATTTGAGCATCTTTTAGCTTGTTGTTTTGGTTTTATTGCTGCAAAATAATACAGTGTTGGTTCACTCTCATTGTCTAATCTGAATTTGTTCAGTTTTTTTCCAGCTGCAGAAAAGCACCTGCTGTGCAGTAAACGTCAGACAAGATTATTGATTAGCTGGTGAGAATCGTGAAACATTTCAAAGGTAAATTAAACTGTGATCTCACCGTGTTTCTTGCCGCTTTCTAATATCTTTGCATATCTGGCAACGTTTTCGTTAACATCTGATTTTGCATTGCTTTTTTATTGCTATGTAGCACATTAACAATACAACAGATACATGTTATGAGCTCTTACACTACCCACTAGTGAACATTTACAACAATTAAAGTTTTTAGTTTATTGGATTGAGTTGAAGAATAATTAGGATGTCTGGCTACAGCCACTTGACTGAATATAAGAAAATCCCTTTCATACACTTTTAAGGTTGTTTTGTATTGTTTTAATTATGAGTGTTGGTTCACAGCTCAACTCTTTTGTACTAACTTTCATTAGATAATTTCAAGTCCTGAAGTTAATGAGAACCAACGTAAAGCATTTGTATTCCATATGCACGAGATAGGTAGGAAAAGGGGCGTCACAATATGGGTGATGCTTAAATTTAGAAAGTGTGTGTTTGTGTGTCTGTGTACTGTATGTGTTGAGGCAGAGAGGCCCGAGCGATTACTCAGGCCTTTGAGAAGTCCCTGTCCCTTGGCTCTAGTTCTCTTGCCTTACTGATAAGCGTGAGCCCTGTCAGAGGGAAGGTAAACACGGCACTTAAGGATTCCTCTCTCATTTTGTAGTCACACTTACACTTTAATTAAAGCCAGAGAGAGAACGAGAGACAGCGATAGCCCTGCAATGAGGTGATGCTATCTGGGAGCCAGGCAGGTAGAACCACAGGGAGATGTGGGGCCGATATCTGGACTCCGACCAGTATATACATGTGTGTGTGAAAGAGAGAACATTACTTACAATTTAAGCTTTTGTGTATGTGCACATGTTTGTCCGGTCAAAATGTTTGTTTGTGTGTATGTGCGTTACGCTTTACGTTGCTTTCCCAGCTAAACAGCTGTAGCGAGGCTGCTATCAGATATTTATAAGCGGCTCATGAATATGGATGGGCGGCGTGATGGGACTGATGTTTGTCCTCTAAGAGGGGATGAAAGGAGACTGTGCTCCCTTGCCTGAGAGACCCAGTCAGGGCCGCTCATAGAGCAGGGGATGGGAGCTCTAGATTGGGGGTAAATCGAGGATTGGGGTGGGTGCTGGTGGTCGGGACAGATGGTAAAATGTAATGAAATGTGATTTGGATACCCAAGGCAAAGTATCTCCCTTATGGATTTACATATTCCAAACTTGCAGTGAAATATTAACACTGTCGTCATGTCAGTATAACTGGTAGTTCTTTCCCCTCCCTTTTCCATTCAACATTAGAACAACATTTAAATTACTGAGATATAGCATTACACTCTACATTTTTTAAAGATATATTTGAAAGTGTCGTTGATCAGTGCTATCACTTAGAAATTATACATTTGTTTAAATAAGGCTTTTAAAATGTTTGACCATGGGTGTGTTGTACTAGAGAATCAGAACCCAGGATGTACAGTCTTTACATTTACATGTGCATCTTAAATCCATGTTTGTTATGTAAGGTAATGAGGTTGTGCTTTCCCCAATTTCTAACCACAATCATGTCTGCCGATTGGAAAGTATGTTTTTTTTCAGACCTCCAAAAAAAAAACAGACATTTGTTTGTAATTCTCTCAGTGAATAATGAATGTCCTTGTCCGTAGCGGTCATTCTGATTCCTAGCAGCAAACATTCGGTCAGGGACATGCATAACTGACCTAAGTGTCCAAAGTAGAGGTCAGTCCATTGAGAGACAGGATCAGAGGACGGCAGGCACGGGGCAAGCAACAGCGCTGCACTACAATGTACCTTTCAATGCTAATCACTGAGTCATCTATCAGAGCTAATACATGGGCGCTAAGCAACCTGTACATGCATTAGACCTCCCCAATTACCATAATGGCTCGGTGTTTAATATGGCTAATAGGCTGGCACGACCTTGCCCATTCACTCAGCAGGTACATGCACCCAGCCGATGTGAAATGGACATATTTAGAGACTAAATGACCATTAGGGACTTTTAGCTGTTCTGGGTCCATAGTTATGCATCTGAAAAGGGAAGGATAGATGGATGGACAGATGAATAGATGAAAAACAGGAACATTTGTGGGCAAAAGACAATTAAATGAAGCTGAAATGGTTATGTATGCAGAAGAAAATTGATATTATTGTTGTTTTTGCTCTTAGGAGTACAACACAGGAAATTGCTATTTTATGGCAAAGTATGTTTCAGAGTACTTCTACATATCTGAATGTGCTGGTGTAGGAGTGCCCTGTGGGCTCTGCTGGGAAGTACGTCAGTGTAGGCGCAATGTGGTTCCGAGAGGGCGGTTGGGTGGAGCGGGAGAGAAGGGGCAGAATCTGAAAAATGTGCCTCCGCAAAACCCTGGGGGGTTAACATTTTTGGTTTTCTCTGAGTCTTTGTGGTGGTGGACAAATGATCCCAGGAGTCGGACAATAATGTTTTTATGGGACTCTAAATGTTGAGCTCAACAAGGTCATCGTGGGAGTGTAATGGCCAACACGTGGCAAGTCTTGAACTCCAGCACTGCTGGATCAAGAGGGGAGGAGAGGAGGGGAAGCAGGGAGGAGAGAAGGTGGGTGGAGAGCAGGGACTCACCCCTCTGGGTTTCTCAAACAAGCCTGCACTTTGTTCTGATGAGAGACAAGGGCCACTCAGAACATAAAGTACCTAGATGACCAAACTATGCCTGGCCCGGCCAGACTAGGTCTTGTAAACTGGCCCAGAGAGATAATGTTTCCCTGTGGCCAATCTGCGCCTGGATGCCCACGCCCTGGCATCTAGTGAACAATAACCCCTTCCTGCTTCAAACAAGAATTCCTTTCTTGGTCTCCCTTGGGACAAGTCGGTCTTTTA
The DNA here is from genome assembly GCF_000735185.1 of Notothenia coriiceps. Taxonomy (NCBI): domain Eukaryota; kingdom Metazoa; phylum Chordata; class Actinopteri; order Perciformes; family Nototheniidae; genus Notothenia; species Notothenia coriiceps. The sequence continues at coordinate 353,742 of NW_011336753.1, read as the reverse complement.
CTGTCTGTCGTTCCCCTGTGTGTGTGAGAGTGTGTGGGTTAGAGCTGAGTGATTTATCTGTTTGTTAGTCAGGATAAAGGACCTCACTGTAGTCTAGCTGTCCACTTCACTGTCACTAATAAAATAAGAAGATGGGGGCTAAGGTATAGAAACATAATGCTATCTGAAACATTTAACATCTACTAAATACTTTGAAAGATATTGCATATGCATGCCTGGTTTCAATTGTATCTACATTTATGTTTTTCATTAGTGTATGGGCTTTTTTTCCCCACTGATGTGAACTACTTTTTAGTAATGTATGTATGAGGTTTTCACTACTATTCAGGTCTGTGTCATCTCACACTGTTTGTACAGCTGATGGTAATTCATGTTTGTTGTTTGGTTTAGTATTTCGAGGACATTCACTCACTAGTAGATAATTACTGCATCCTACAGAAAGACTGGCATGTGCTGTCGTTTACATATTTTGAGCGAACTCATCGCAGATTTACTCTTTCTTCAGAAAATGTGTTTTGAACACACATAGTCAATTCCGCTTCTGTCTTTTATCAATTGACTACCCGTCGCACCATTCCATCTGAAAAATGCGAATATTTGTCAATACATTGTAAGATGTAAACAGCCTTTGAGTGACAAAATGTGTTTGTCCAAGCATCGACTTCTTAGATTTTCTGAACAGATGTTTAATTGGTCAAAGCTAAAAGAGGCAGCCTCATCGTGTCTCTCCTTTGTCTCACAGTCCTGATAGTTGCATTGTTAAATAGATGGACCTCAGGCGTGTGTGTGGGTCCCTCTGAGGCCCCTGTTTTCTGGTCCCCTGAGTGAAGCCGTATGGCTGCTGTTAAAAAGGGCTGGAGCACCAGACAGCTAATCAATAGATCAATCATAACATTTCCACTTCAAATCAATTATACCGTGACTTCCTATCCATCTTTGTACCTTTATTCCAATAGATTTTGCTTCAACCTCTAAATATAATTTGCTTCATTTGAATAATAAGAAATAATCATCTTGCTTTAAAAATGTTTAGTCAAACGCTACAATTATTTTTGATGTCCAACAACTATTTCAAAGAACCAAGATTATCGTCACAATGAAACCTTCAATACAATGACAACTATAGCTACATTTAGAGAGAGGGAATGATTCAAAGGCAAAGAAGAAAGAGTGCAAGTGGCAGAAAGAGAGTTGAGAAATCGTAATAAAGAGGGCACATTGTCTCCAGTCTGCACGCATGGGCTTGTCTTTTCGACCAAGATGAATTCCAGCCATTCAGATGACTGGAGTGCGTAGGCCAGGCCTCCAACGCGTTTCCCCGTCACCATCACAACAGTTGCCATTCATGAGGCTTCCCTGGCTTTAGGGACATCTGCACCACAACTCTTGTCACCTCAGCACCCCCCCCCCCTTTCTTAGCCCCGCTGAAACAAACACACACACAGGCAGAAGCATAGTATATGCACACACACTGAGCTTATGCAGCTAAATGCCAACAGGGAGAATCAGAAGGGCATCAGAGATGGCTGTTGTGTGTGTACAGCCATGTGTGGGTTTGTGTGAATGGGAACCAAGGGTGGGGAGGTCTCTGATACCACAGGGTGCTGGCGGGGGTGGCACATTGCTTGGCCGCTCGGGTGTGTCACGATGCTTGGTGCGGCTGACAAACCCAAGATTTTCGACCAGAAGGACCCGCTGGCATTCCTCACACGCTTGCTACACCGCAGTGACGTGGGTGGGCCAGGTGACCTTTGAGCCTATAGAGTTCTCTCATATGTGTGCATTGTGCCATTGAATTCTGTATCAATTTCACACATCTACACAGCATGGATCTCATTGGTTTCCTATACAAAGCTTAGTGTCCAAACCTATTCAAAGCAATCTGGATACAGCCAAAAGAAAGTTATTCTAATTACTTATTATTTTACAATATGTACAATGCAGTCAAAGTTCCCATTCATGATATTTCCCGAGCTGGCTCTCCTGCTGGTATTTCACACTATTGGGTACTGGGCGTCAACGCAGAGGTTTGTTGGATAAACATCCAACGCTGAGTAGGAGCGCCAAGCATCACTGTTATTGTTACTGCTTAATGCCATGCACAAGCATTGTTGTTTTGCAGCAATCAACACATACATATGTAATATCGCTGAGAGGCAGTGGGACAATACAAGTTATTGTAACGCCCAACTCAGATTAGCACAAAGGCCCTCGCTAGTCCAGACCTAAGCAGACACTAGATATGCATAACTGTTCTCCAGCACTGGAAAAAACTGTTTCTTGTTGAAAGTGCAAACTAATGTAATTGGTCCCTGTTGGGAGTTACCTGCCCTTTCTCAGGTTCTCATTGGTTTTGAGTCATCTGTTGAGCTCAATGGCATTTTGTGAATGATGATGAGAGTTGATGGATGGTGATGAGGGTTCAATGGAGGGAAGGACAAGAGGTGACGGGACATTTTGGATTGACCGCTAAGATGTTTTATATTGTCCTATGTGTGCTTCAGTGTCTTTGTGTGCGTGAGTTGGTGTGTGTGTGTGCGCGTCTAAGGGCAAACGTTGATGCCTGTGTCAGGGGTGAGTGATAACCGTGGTCTTTTCAGCACTGCGGGTCAGACGGGTGTGATGGATGGTTAGCAGTCTGGCCCCTTCTCCACGCCTCTCTCCAGCCCAGTGTCTGGAGCTATGGGATTGGGTGGAGGGGTTTAGGGGCTTGGCGGTTGGGGGTGAACACGTCTGGCCTTTGTGAGACAAAGGTTGTCTCCACTAAAAAAAAGAAAAGAAAAACGTATTCAGTGGTGCTTTATAGGCTAAATTGTATTAAATGGAACACTTGCTACTAGCTAAACCACTTGAATTTCTGAATGGATCCCTCAGTTTGACATTGACGGCTTACAGACAAAAACAGCTTCACATTTGTGTTTTTCTGAATCTGGTTTTACCTCCGCTTAGAACCTGTGAACTGATGAATCCTCCACCTGTCTATATATGAAAAACGGACATCACAAATGACTATAATAATGTCATAGGCTTTTATAAATCACTTTTTATAGACGGATATGCTTTAGGGAACATTATAGGACCAACATTAGAATCTTGTTGTGTACAGTGTAATATAAGCTTAGTGTTGTTTAGCCTGAGCAGCATAAAGGAAATTTGGTAAAGTAAAACAATTATAGATTGTTCCCACATTACGTTTTTCTCTTTCCTTTTCAGTCTTCTCACTGGGTTTGTGCTCTTCCGTACACTCACTTGTTTCCTATGATTTCCTTCAAAAACCTCATCCTTTCTTTTGTAAATAGTTTTTTCCTGCTCCTACTCATCCTTATTTTCTTTCTCCTTTCCTTTGCTTCAGTTTCATCCCCTTCCCTTTACTTACTTCTTGTCTTTCTGATCAAATCCACTCCTCTCTCCCTTCATCTTTTCTTTCTACAGTTTCTTCCACTTTCCTGTCTCGAACCTTTCATCACCTGTCTTTGCTCCTCGTCCTTCTTTTTTTTTCTCCTTCACCTTCTACCAACATCTGACATTATTCATTTACTGGACCTACACATCTCAGGGGCCAATCGTCTTTCTGCACTGGTAGAGGTGATGGTGTATCTGACACTGCCATCCTTTTCTGACGGAGTTTGGATCTCCATGGCGAGGCCTATGTTTTCCCTCCTGTGTTTGAAGGCTCTGTGGATACTGTGGTCTGCTGCTTCAGGCCCAGGCAGGCATACAGAGGGGCAGACAGCAACCAACACCCCAGAGAGGAGCTACAGTAACCTGCCTCATGTCTTTTCTCTATCTTCAAACACGGGGGAGACAGAGAGAGGGAGAGAGAAGCAACAAAGGCTCATGTGAAAGAGCGCAAGGCCTTCTCACACCCAGGCTCACTAATTGACGGCTGCAGGGAGTGGGAGAGACAGTGGGAGAGATGAGAAAGCCACCAGACCCCGCTCATACTCTGCACATTGTGCATTCAGATGTCCATGCAGAAACACGGACACAAATAAACATATGGTAAGCACATAGCAGGACACATTTTAAAGTATGTTTGAATTCATTAATCTTCATGTTGTTAATGCTGCCATACCTGTAGACCTTTCCCCCAGTAATAACCCCTCATAATATAACTTCTGATGACACAGAATTTGTTTCATCTTTCCGGCATATGTGAGCACATGTGGGTAGAAATACGGAGAGAAAGGCCCAATTTGCTGCTTTGTCACCGGTTTAGTAATGGCAAACTGAAGGCCTAGGGCCACTATTTAATTGCTTTGGCCATGTGCACCAAAGAGGTGCCACACAAATTAATCTCCTCAGTGGCGTAGTGTCCTGTCCCACGCCTGCACCCCCTGGTAGTGTTGCCCCGCAGGGGAGAGGTTGGTGGGTCGGAGTGGGTGGAGAGGCACATGGGAACCCAGTACCAACAATGGGTGCCAAATCCATACCCTCTGCTCCACTTCACCACNCCCATCATCAAAGGATCACCTTTCATCTTTATATGCAAGTAACACAAGCTGATTGGTACGAGTGATCCCCGATTCACTCTTTTAAAAGAACATGACGCAGCTGCATTGATCATATTTATATTAATGTGAATACAGAAGGTTCACAACAGAGATTGGACTATTCATATTTCTTGCAAAAAATAAAGGAAGATGTATTCTGATCCCTTACCTAAGTAAAAGTAGCAAACCGCCAGGTGCAAATATTCCAATACTTAATTCCACATGTATTATTATTTTTTAAAAAGTACTCTTGTTAATTTATCAAACAATGTAATATACTTAGGTTAGTTAGATACATCCATAACAAAGCTTAAATGTGTTCTGCAATGCAACTAGTAACTAAACTTGTTACTTCAATGTACTGTAGTTGAAATATAATAGTTGCTTTGTGAGTGAAGTAGACGTATAAAGTTGAAAATAAAATGTTTAAATATGCAGTTGCATAAAAGGTTAGTGCTTAAGTCGTATTTGCATAAATGCATATGGTTAAGATCTAACACTGATAGTTAACTCTTAAAGAAAAGTGACAAAATGACCTCAAACTACCCATCATCCACTGTGATGTGAAGAAAGTGATAGATTCCCCTGCTCCTTCCTTTTCCCCGCCTACCCATGGGTCGTGAGTCTTTACCCCAACAAAAGACCTGTCACCTCCACCCATCATCCCCTCTTCCCCCGGCTCCTTGACTGTGGCTGAGGAGGTAAACTATACTACTCTGACCACTGCAGGGAGAGCAGCAGGTGGACAGACACACACACAGACACACACACACACACACACACACACACACACACACACACACACACACACACACACACACACATATACACCCACACACACACACACACACACACACACACACACACACACACACACACACACACACACACACACACACACACACACACACACACACAGACAGACACACAGACAGACACAGACAGACAGACAGACAGACAGCAGGCAGATTAGAAGGGAATAGACCGAGAGGGTGGATTTGAGAAGAGTGTTTATTTGCCTCTCTACGTGGGACGTTAAGCATAGTGGGGATGGAGAGGGGAAGAAAGGGGCGTAGGGAGGAGGAGGGCTGTGGGTGGATGCAGCATCTGGCTGATATGAAGCCGTGTACTGAGGCGATGAGGCGCCTCCAGCCCCGGAGGAGGTGAAGGGGAGTTTGTATGAGGCCAACACAGATAGCCAAACAGATAGACAGTGACAACAATAGCCTCCTGTCGCTTCAGCTCCAGGCTCTCGCGCCACTGACAAAAACTCTCTGGACCATATCCTTCTGCAAACTTCCCTTTACATCTTACCTAAAACTTTATTCATCTTTGGTTTAGTTTCAAAACTAGGATCCGGCATGAATAAAGAAGAAGCGTCACGTAGAGGGTGGGAGATCCCTGCGAAGACAGGTCAGGACGCCAAATGACCTTTTGTCTTATTCAAAAATCAAAGGGGTGCCGCTGCCGGGCCCATAGGGGGAATAGAAGTGGGCTGGCTGGAGGAACCATGGTTAGTGGGGGTGTCCGGGTGCTAATCCATGGGACCATCGATGACCCTTGACCCCTGGGGGCATTGGTAGCTCTGCCGAAATGTGTCAGGCATCCCCTCTGCTCTTCAGGAAAGCCAGACCCTCCTGAGCCCCCCTCCCAGTAATGATTTATGGGGCAGGGTGCGATCGACACACGCTCAGCTCTAGGGATGATCCTAAATGGTAGTTTTGACACCGCTGAGAGACGGGGTTAAAGGTGATCAATAACAAGCCACTGGAGGAGGAGAGACAGAAGGACAGTGGATGAGGAGAAGGAGGAGGGAGCAGCTCTTTTTAATTGGCCTCTGCTCATTACTTGGGTCTTTGTAGACCATCGCCTCTTTTGTGCATGTCCCGGCCTCTGGCTGCAGGGCCCATGTGTGTTGGGGTTTTAGGTGTTTTCGCTCGATTCTTCTTAAGCTGACCTTTGAATGCGGAGCTCTCAAAAGACCGGTTTGAAGTTCGACCTGAAAGCGACTTAGAGTAGAGCCGTGACACATTTTCTTTCATGATACTCTCGAATCCTACTCCGAGTGAAATACAGAATTACTCACTCACTATGCCTTCTCCGAAAAACTGTATGACGAAGGCCACCTTTGACTGTATTTCTCTTTCCATTCTTCCCTTGTTATTATCCGTCATGGCAATCGGTTTCCTACATATTCGCTATTCTCCAATCCTTTCAGTTTTCATCATTGCAAGTCCCTGAGAGTGGCAGAAAGGTTGATAATGCACGCAGCACATTCAGTTATAGCTCCCTCTTCTACCAATGATGGCCTTAAGTCTCAAATGGATCCAGCTTCATATGTGAATGTATGTTCAAATGAAGTGGTGGCTCATATCCACCGCTATGACATTTCTCATTTCTGGATGTCTAACTTTAGGTGCATTGGTGTCTGTGTGCCAGTTTCTCTAGTGTACCCTTCCACTGGGGGGAGAGATACAGTACCTAGTAGTGAGTAACACCCACTAACTCTCTGCTACACACACACACACACACACACACACACACACACACACACACACACACACACACACACACACACACACACACACACACACACACACTCATGCGCACACACACAGACAGCGACACTCTTGGAGTATCTCTCAGAAGTGAGCTGATTAGTCCTAAGACTGGGGACTGCTTTGCCTAATCATATCGCTGCATCCAAATCATCTGTGTACATTTCTAATTAGAAAGTGGCACGCGGTGTCCTTGAGCACAGTGGCAGGTCTCCATTTCATCTCTGTGCTGTTTCTACCCCCCTCACTTGCCTTATTTTTTCCCTTCTCCCCTCTCCTCTATCTTTCTTTCTTTATTTCCATCCGCCTTATCTTTGTTGCTGTCTCTGTAGGACTGTGGACTGAGCAACAGCACTCATTTGCCGACCGATCTTCGTCCTTTGAACTCAGCATCGCGGGGCAAAGTCGACTGTCGGGGGCAGTGGGATCACCTTTGATGATCTGTTTATTGTCCAATTTACCGGGGTTCACAATATATCATCCATTCCAGCATGCATAAGACGAAGGATCAGTCATGGGTAAAGGCCCACAGCAAAGAATATTTCTGGGTTTGGATTATCGGGCTTGTACACAAATAGTATAAAGCAGAGCTGGAACTTCCTTAGTTACTTTTGCCTTACAAAGACCTTTGTGTGAGAGTCTTTGCTTTCCTTTCCTAGAGTGTCCATAAGTCTTCTTAAAGAAAGAAAAGAACTGCCGATGATGTTCAGAAAGGCGATATTTCCGCTGACGTGCCTTTACATTTGTGAATTCTGAATAGCCGTGTTTTTTTCATTTAATTTTGAATACCCTGGATGAAGGAAGGCCATCACAGTGCTGTAGGGTTAGACGACCTTCCTATTGTCTATCTGTGTGTGTCTCTCTACTGCAAGGTCTTGTCTTGCCTTTGACTCTCCTCTCTCCTGCACTGAACCTTGTCAGGAGGCATTGCCATGCTTTTGCTACAGTTGACAAAAGCCAGGCTGGAAGTTGACAAGAGGGGACAACCTTTAACATAGGAACGTCAAGTCCTCTTAGGCGCAACAATTCACTTTGCAACCTTGTGTAGTAGTTTAAAAAGACTCCTCAGCACCTGGGCTGTGTGATTTCAGATTTGTCATCCGGAAATGACAAAAAAAAATGAAACCATTATTATTACTGCTTTGTTTGGTTAGTGTGTTATCCCTAATACGTGTCCTTGGGCTATTTGCAACATTTTATCAGACATCCCACAAAATGAAGGCAGCTTGTGCGGAGCTGATGATTGCATTTATCTTGCCTTTCCCACTGTGTGGTTATCACTGGTTAAGGTTGTCACAGCCATTGTTTAATACCTACCAGCTCACTGAATCAGTAGTAATTGCTGCAGCTGGAAGCCTCTAAAGTATGGCTTTCTTCTCATTGTATGCCACCAACAGTAACATCTATGTGCTGCTGCCTGGAGGCAAGTTCCTGAGATATTAGTTCTCCACTCTCAGAACTGTTAGTCACACTGACAGACACCTGAGGCGATATAAAATGTCCCTCAAAGCCATGAAAGGGGGAGACGGGTTACTTCTCTTCTTCAAAACCTCAGAGAGAGGAGCAAAGAGATGCAGAGGGGTGGGGAGAGTAACTTTCTAAAGCTGCACTTAAACCCATCGCATATGGGGGCCATAGCTTGGAGAAGACATGAAGGGGGAACCCATATAGCTACAAGGCCCGGTATCATAAATAACACAAGACTTCTCCTCTGCTGTCTCCGGCTCCTCCAGTTCACTGCTGGAGTGTTTCATATGGTAACTAGGTGTTCACTGTGTGGCCACATTGTTGCCCATCTTTCAAGTGGCTCAGAGGAGGAAACCTTGAGGTAGGGGAAGAGAAGGAATTTTTGATGAAAAAATGCATTATTCTGTTCTTTTTCCAGTCCCCCCCCCCCCCCCCCCCTTTCTCTGCCACTCACTGTGGGAGTGGAGTATTTATTACATAAACGGTAAAAAGAGGAGACGAGAACTCGGCTGGAGGAAGACGTAGTAATAGAGAGTAAGAAAGCTACAGGCTCTTCACCTGTCGGGTTCAAAATGTGGGTCGGATAGAGGACTTCTTTCTCCTTCAGAGTAATATGGCTAAGCAGAGGGTGTATATTGAGTAGATGACCTGTCTATGCAATTGAATACTTTTCAAACTGATTTCTGTATTGATCCAAAAGAGCTTTAACATTACCTGCAATAAAATGAAAAGGATGCATATATTGAAAGCAGAACTGTATTTTAAATCTGCACTGACTTACAGTATTTACACAGTTTAAATAATGCACAAAACATTTTCAAGTGCTATTTTCTAAGTGTGCCATCTGTTGCAGCAGGGTATAAAAGCCATTTTTAATTATGTATACTTTTTTTTTTTCAACACTTCATAGACAGCCATTAGAGATTCATAAGGGCAATCCCAGGTTATGGACTTAAATGATGAACACTTGTTGCGTTAGTGAGGAGTAAGAAAATGTGTTTATATGTTTTCATCCAGATGTTCCAATCTTTATAATTAATCAGTTTATCCATTAGAAGGGTCTCCATGATGATTTTGAGTGAGCACTTTTGTTCTTTTGCAAGCGTCGCTTAGAGAATATACCACAGCCAAAGGGTTGTTTCGCTGTCTGACAACTCAAAAGTTATTCTTACAAAGGGCTTATCCCTCTGCCTACCAGTTTATTGGCTCTCCATCACCCCATGTGTCTGTACATGAGGATGATCTGAAATCATAAGAATCCCAACCAAGTAAATTATTCAGCCGTTCCCATTATTTCCATAATTGCCAGCATTGTAGTGTTTGTAATGTCATTAATAACAGGCGTTGGCGTATAATACGCTTAATGTTATTTATCTGTTGGCAGATAGCTTGATGCTGCTAATCCTCATTCATTTGCTGTGGATCAATGCAAATCCGCTAGCGTGAGTGAAATCCCCTTCCCCCTCCCAGAGCCGATGGTTCCTAATGTATTTTCCCACCATTAACCAGCCATAATCCCTGCTAATCATCACTAATCCACATCTCCTGTGTGTGACGATACTTCCCTGATGAAGGAGGCATCGTATTCACGGGCGCTGGGCCCTGCTGAGGCTGGAGCTCCTCTGCGTGCTGCCGAGGGCCCCCTCAGTGTAGGAGAGCTGCTGAGAGGGAACAGGATAGGAGGAAACAATGAACTGTGATGCAGGGGTCAAATAGCAGGTTCTTGCTGTTTTGCGATGAGTTATGCTCATGTATTATTGATTTATCAGAATAATGTGTGTTGTGTCCTTCCATACGCCACAGAAGGAAAATGGCATATCATCAAACAATAACAGTTGTACCAGTCACTATCTCTCTTGTCTGGTCGACTGGTCTCCTTCTGTTTGCCCATCTATGTTCGCCCAGTAGGCCTCTGTTTGGCATTGCATTTCATGACATTTCTGTGGTCACTAAGAGGCCCTCTGTGGTGCCTCTCCTCATACTGGGAGGTTTAATAGTTGAACCCTGACTGAGTCACATTTAAATCCTTTAAGAAGGTAACCCGGGGTCTCTCTGCTCGGCTCACTACAGTGAAGAGGTGACAGACTGGGGATAAGATAACGGGGGGCAAGGGTACTTTGCACCTGCACAGAAACAACAGTTTACCTCCAGCAGTGTTGCACACCTGTTTCCATATGATATTTATGCATTAGCTAGATATTTGAATTGACAAGTAGATCTCAACTTAGTCTCTGTTGTAAACTCCTGCACAATAAATACAGTAATTTAGCAGTTGGAGTTATTTGTCAAGCATGTTTGAGTTGTTTGTGTTTTAGACGGTCATACAACAACAGGTAAAATGATGATGATTAGACAATTTGTTATAGTTATATCGGTTGTTATTATATGAATTTAAATCAAACCTTCAGGTACAGGTTTGATGGTGCAGTACTGGGATACTGCCAGCAGGGGGCGCCTGTGCCCCGCTGTTCTCTCACACTGTTTGCTTCCTAATGTTGGCCTCCTCACAGTTTGACCACCTCAGCCGGTGCAAAGACTTTTTGTTTTCCAGAAGCACAAAAGGCCTGATTTACAAAAAGTCGGAAGCCTCTATATTCTGTGTTGTAACTTTGTAAAAATAGTTCTTACAAAGCATGACACATTGTACTCGTGGCACACAACTTCATCTCTCTAAACATAATCGCAAAACACTAAATGAAGGAGAATATTCGTGGATATTAGGCGTTAATGGTTTTTGAAAAATTGCATTAAAATGAATAATAGTCGAGTACATTTCAAATTCCAAAATCTGAACCAGTTTTCTTTTGAAAGCGGATTCTACTCCAAACTTGGTATTGGCTATCATTGTATTAGATAACGAGACACTTTCACTGAGGAACCAGCCGTATATCATATGTTCCATGTAACGTGTCTAAGATAATTAATTAAAAAATCCTTAATGTATACTGATTAAATTATTCAACAAACCCTAGAAATTATCTTCGAATATGTAGAGTTTGTTTCTCCAGCGTTTTACTTTCCACGATGATTTAAAAAAGTATATAGGCCTATAAAACCGTAAATGTAAAATGCAACGCCCCGTTGAATTTCTCCATGGACCCAAACTGTATCCTGCTCTAATATTTGGATGTAAATGTAGAAACATTGCGCACAGCCGCTCTGGCCCGTAATAATATGAGACAACTTTTGGACAACATTACATATATGATTTAGAGATTTTTCACATGTAGGCCTATTTAGGTGCTAAAAACATTAATATATGTTGCCTGTAAATGTTGGCCTGTCCTTCCAGTTATTAAACTTCTGGGCCTGCCGTTATTTGTTGATGCTTAATGTGTTTTCTCTATCTTTGGAAAGGAGGCTGATTTTTTGCCTGCAGGCACCTCTGTCTCAGATCAAAGATTCGTCACAATTTGCCTTTTAAACGCTTAACACATGACAGGGGATGATGGTTTATATAAGGCTAACAGCTCAGTATGATTGAGGGAGGCCTATTTAGACTACTCTAAATAAACATAGAGACTAGGCCTACAACTTATAAGAATAATAATAATCATCCTAAGAGTAGTACTAATAATAATTATCATCATAAAAATAATGATAGTCGTCACTCAATGAACAGACAATAATTCCGTGTTGATATTGCACAATTTAATACTGCGATTATTACACAAAGATGTGAACAACGTCAGATACTGTGTGAACTTAGCAGGGAATGCCTGAGGTAAAATACTGTTGTCTACTCCCTTTAACAGCACATGTACACAGCCTCTGATTGAAACGACCTCTTGTTACATAACGAATCACTGCTAACTGAACACATGGCGAGCTGCTCCGCACACCGAACAGCATTAAACTTTATGATCATGTTTATCTTGTTTGCCTGGTGGTGCTACAATAGACAACAACAAAGGGCGAGTGGTTTGCATCTTAATGAAGACAAAAGACCATTTCTTGTATATATGTTTTATGTAAGTAATAAAATATTACTATAACATAAATATAAATGTGACTTTGCAGTCTACATTTAGCAATCAACATACAACCAATGTAGTAAACAAAAAGGAAAAACATACTGAAATCCACTGCAACATAACCATTAACAGAGCTAAACAAAAAGCTCCAAACACGTTTAAGAAATAAATATATATATATAAATGGTCAGATTCATAAATGAAATCATATTAAAATATCTTCTTGGAATTAGTAAGTGTACAAAACTGCCCGGAAAGAAACAAAAAGAAAACAATATCTCAGAACAAATACAAGTTTACATATTGGACATATTTACATTTCGGAAATAATCCTGGCAACATTTTCTCTAAAATCTTTTTTTACTATTATTATTTTTTCTTGAAAAAAAAAACGTTTCCCTCATCTGTATTGAATAGCATTGCTGTAGGCTTTTGGACTGGTCCAACTTTGAGAAAATGACACACAATGCAAGATTTCTTTTCAGGTCAGAAAAAAATAAATATATCTAAAGTTAAGTCCCTTCATCGCTCCTCCTTAAGGAATTATTATTTTCTTTTTCTCCGAATCCAGCGTTTTAATATAATACAATGGATTTAGGGGACAAAGGAAAACGGTGTGGTTGTAACCAGATTGAAAGAACTAAAACACAGAGGAACAAAATAAATCATGTACAGGCGTGATATTCCGACATGGGGCACTGAAGTTACCTGAGTTATTATTACTTTTCATTTCGTATTTGACCAATCTCTCTTTAAATGTTTGGAATACAACAGGATTAACAGGCAGTGAGCAGTGTGAGCTGACAGCGCTCTGTGGTGATAACCAGGAACCTGTAAACATGGGATTTATTGTGTTTAAGCCTATGGAGATCTGCTCCACTCACAATTTTATTAACAAATATAAAATCGCAATAATAATATCAACGAAAGAATAAGTGCTCCATGCAAAGAAAACAATAATTTGAAAACAATCAACCTCCCCCCACCCCCCCAAATAAAATAAAATTTAAGAATTCCCCTTTTAGCGTCTGGTGCTGTTTGCAAATTTCGACGGTCAGCTGCAAAGCTTTAAATATTTTTTTTAAGGCATGCAGTCAGAACTTAAACGTCCTGTTGCATTGGACATTTTTCTGAAATATGTTTGACCTTAATTATGATTTTTTTCGGATGCCTAATTTCCATCACTTTTCCACCATCAACTCCCACTGAGTAAACAGAAAAAATAGAGGCTGCTCTGATGAGTTACAGTACCTATAGTAAAAAATAATGAACGAAATCATAGACAGTCTGCAGAAAGAGAGACACTGAAGTTAAAGTATTTCCAAACCAAAACATCACACTTAATATAACAAAGAAAGTATACACTAATATTCAGAAATCTGGTTAATCAGTTTAAGCCTGCAAAAGCAAAATGTTCATTCAGTGTTGGCTATTCGTCTCCAGTGTTGATCCTTTTCAGGCAACCACCTCATTCTGGTGAGCGCCAACAGTTCATGTAACACCAGGAGGAGATGGCCTCAGTTGCCACATTAAATTAATCCCCATTTGAAACAGCCATGGGATATCAAATTTACTTTATATGCCTTCTCCTCCATATAATTTGGTAAATAAAGATCTTTGTTTCACTTTAAATACGCACGGAATCAGTATAGCGAATATTTTTTTGTCTTTTTTTCTTGATTTTTTTTTCTTCTTAACATTTTCACTCTTGCCATCTATTTGTTGGACATGACGATCTCCGAATACTAAGGACAAAACTCATCTGTTCAACTTTTCCATGTCTCTTTTCTCTCAGGAAAACAAAAGCCAAACTTAAATACTGTAAACTCCATAGTCCCTTTCCTATCCCCCCGCGGTTATTATCGGATTGTTCATGAAAATAGTCACTGTACAGGACTCTGTAGTGTGCGGTGTAGAGGAGGGGTCTCTGCTTGGGAATATACGTCCTCCATATTCGGGTGAGGGATCCCAATTGGTGTCATTCTTTTCTCTTTTTGTCTTCTGTTGCAAAACCAAACGCGCACAACCTCTTTTTCCAACTGCAGAGAGTTGGCCAAACTGGTGATTTCATGAGCTGACGGCTTTGGGCATTTTAAGAAATGATTTTCCAGCGCCCCTTTCACCCCCACTTCAATGGAGGTCCTCTTCTTTCTTTTCCTGCCCTGCGCAGCAATCTTGTCCAAATTGGTGGGACTGCCTGTGTTAGAGTCTGTCTCCTCCAGCCACTTGTTTAGGAGCGGCTTAAGTTTGCACATGTTCTTGAAGCTGAGCTGCAGCGCCTCAAACCTGCAGATTGTGGTCTGAGAAAAGACGTTTCCATACAGGGTGCCTAAGGCCAAGCCCACGTCTGCCTGCGTAAAGCCCAGTTTGATCCGCCGCTGCTTGAACTGCTTGGCGAACTGCTCCAGGTCGTCGGAGCTGGGCGCGTCCTCGTCCTGGTCCTGGTGATGGCTGAACGCCTGCTGGGGCGACTCCATCTGGTTGTCGTGGCTGCCCGAGTCGTCGTGGAGCGTGTCCCGCATGCCATGGTGCAAGGTGCCGGGCTGGGGACTCAGCATGGCGTTAAGGTTTGTGTATCCAGGCTGCGAGTACACCAGAGACTGGTGACCGTTGGATGCAGGGGGAAGCGGGGATAAGTGGTGCGTTGTGGTGGGTGCCCACGAACCATGGTGGGCACTCTGCGTCTGCTGGTGCACCAGGTGAGATCTGTGGTGGAAGCCGCTGCTCAGGTCCTCCCTCGTCTGCACGGTGGCTTTGTGCTCCTGCTGTCCGATGTGGGTGCCGCTGGACCAGTCGGTGTTGGAGGTGGGCAGCCACTGGTGGTGCGTCAGGCTCATCGGGTGTCCCGTGTTGGTAGCCGCTAGCCCTTGCAAGTACTCGTGGTGCATCATTTTCTGCACCTCTCTGTAGGTCGTCCCCTGATGCATCCTATCCGAATCCGGATGCATGAGCGGGTTGGACGGTAAGGAGTTATTCCTCGGAATATACTGAGCTGTTGTCGCCATGGCTCCTACTTCGAAAACTGACGAGCACTTCGGAGGTCTCCAGGCTTTAGAGCCAAAACGCAACAACCTGCTCTGGGAGGTCTTGGGGAAGAGCGAAGACACGCCTCCCTTCTGCTTGTATTGGCTCCTCTCCGATTCAAGCCCACTAGGGACATATTCAATAGGCGCAGGGTTTCAGAGCATGGTACAGCGCATTTTTCGCTCAGGATGGATAGAGCGCCGATCTTACATATGTTATAGAAAAACACATGTTCTATTTATTAAATGTCTCTTTGAGTTTTTAACTGTTCTCATCTCATTTTGTATACCTGGGCACAGATATCCTCCCGTATATCAGTTACTTTTTCCCTCCTATTCTCTCCAAAGAAGGGCTGCAGCAGCGGGGTTTGATTAGGTTTCCCCGGGTTTAGATGGGTTGTTTTGCAAATAACCACGTGGGGGAGTACGGTGATCTTTTTGAACGCTTGCTCCCCCTCCAACATACACACATGCACTTACACACACGCACCCGTGCACCTTTATAATAGGTCACTGATGATTATAGCGCTCCTCATTTTAAATAGATTATAAGGCGCGATGCTCCGGCTCTGCAGCCACCCACACAACGAGAGGCGTGTAAATAAGCGCCATGAGATGTCTGTGAAGGCTCATGTAAATGTGTGACAAATTTGAAAAGCATTTGCTCTATTTCAAAGCCTCCGCGTATGTCATTTATTTGTATTGTCTCGGTAATTTTCAATGTTGTATGATCTCATCATCACCTCCCACTTAGTTATGATAGGCTCTAAATGCACCCCTGCACACACACGCACATAGAGCAGGTGACAGATATTATACACCATTTATTTATTCAGTATCCTATTTTGAAATCATGTAGCCTATACGTTATCAAGGTTTACCATATCTGATCATAATCATTCATAATGTATCAAACAACAGTCTGATTTATTTTGTATATGACATTTATCCTCACTGCCAAGCTGCTGCAGCAGTTTTGGGTTTTCCCTGGACATTTAGATTGAACCGATTTAAGAAATAAAATATAGGCTATACTTTGTATATAATTTACCTCTTGAAGCATTTTACTAAGCAGCAACTTGGAGAGAGAAACCTTGTGTTTCTTCCTCCTGGCTCCTTCCTCACTACCTCTCCCGGTTGATCTGATTATTTTTCCCTTCACGTTTTGTCCCAATAGCAAATTACCAATTCTATGAATTGCAAAGCAGCCTCAGAGACGCTGAGGGGTAGAGAGAGGGGGGGAGATGCGAAGATTGAAAGGGATCTTTGCAAACACAATCACGTTCTTAAATGGAAATGCGGGGCTTTAAACAAATCTTACATCTCTCCCGTTCCATTCGCCTAAAACTCTGCAATCAGGCACATGTTCCTCTCCTTCTAAAACAGGAGCTTTTTGGAAGGGTTTTCAGGCGCAACAGTCCCATTTTAATCATTTACCTGAAAGCAATGTTTTGCCTTTTTATCTCTGCCGCGTGTTTGTTTGTTGTCATCTTCCCCTTGCGACTATTCTGTGTCTATTTACAGGACGACTCAATTCATGTTCATTTTAATCCGGGACTACAAGACTAAAAGGTAAGTTGTCTTCTTTCTGCTGTGACCGCGTCCTTGCTGTTGCCTATACTCTTGTCTTCAGCGGTAACAATGAGGCGTGTGTGTGTGTGAGCGCGTGAGTGTGTGTGTGTGTGTGTGTGGAAAATGTTGTCGGGGTCACAGGTGCTCGTCATCATCTTTTGAAAGGCGTGGTTTTTGTCCACCCATCCTTTATATATATATATATTTGAGATGAGTGGAAGACAATCTCTGCGAGTTATCGGCGTGTCATTTTAGGGCAATTAATTTGTAACAAAGTCAGATTTTAAGATGATATGAAGATTTTTTTCACTGCAGTGCACGTTTTATTGGCAGTATGTGTATTATATCTCAATTTAAGAAACGCTTCCTATTATTAAATGTAACATTTTGCAAAAAAATAAATACATTCTAACAATTACATGCATAGTTAAACTGCATAATATAACATCTAACAATTGGTTTAAATATAAAAAACGTACCAATAGACATATGTATTGAACTGAGCATTATTTATTGTTATTTATATTTTATAGAATATATTCGGGAAAATCATATAAAATGTAAACAAGTATAAGACAATGATGCACAATGCATCTCTAACGCGACTCGTTATTGTGAAATGCAAGCCAGAGCATGTCTTATCGTCAGTGTAAACTCCTGAGAGACCTCAGTGTGTCACTGCTATGAGGGACCCGAGCTCCATGCTGTCAGTTAATGAAGATGCGTTTGCCATTCAGTCATTCTTGTCTCCCAGTCTATAAAAAGCAGTGGTTTCTGCCACACAGACCCAGTCTTGTGCTTTCGCCATGCCAGCGAGGAGCTGCTGGAAAAGAAGGATCCAGATGCGTTGGCCCTTTTGTAAAGAATATGGCCTTGTGTGCGCTGAGGTGCATTTTTGCCAGGACTCACTAGGTTTCCATGGTGCGCTCGATGAAAGGGATCACACAGAACTTAGTGGTGAATGACACGCCGTACAGGAAAAGCGGCTGGAAATGAACACGATATGATGGATTTAAAAAAATGCAATGAAAAAAAAGTCTCGAGGCACACTCAGAGTGACCCGCAGAGAGATGAGTGTGCAGGAAGTTTGGGGGGACACCATTACCAGAAATAAGTGTGTGCACAAGTCTTCTTTGTATCACCCTGAAAACACAATTCTCTGATTTATGCTTCACTCTCTCGCGAGTATTTTCCTGTGCTGTCTTGTCAAAACGTAAACATGCAAGAACTTGAAATACATTCAAACTTAATATCTGTAAAGAATTAACATGGGCAGGACTTTATATAAATCAATTTATTTTTGGAAAGGATGTTTAACTAAATGCAGTAACTGTATTTCCGTACTGACATTCAGAGCATTATTTACTAGCGTGGAGGAGGTTTTCTTTTCCCAGTAAGCCACGTGTTAATCTTTTCCCCAGTCTACTTAATATGCAGCAGTTATTGTCAGGACGCACCTCAACCAATAGGACCCCGTGACCCTTCAATTAAACAACTTTCTCTCTTTCTGAAGGGATAACAGAGCAATAGGGATGTAAATAATAATGTATAAAATGACCCATGACAAATAGTTAAGAGGAGCATTGTGGAGTAACGTCACTGCATTATCGGCACTCTTAAATTAGATGCTAAATATAAATTAACAAAGAAATAAAAACATTGTTATTAATCACAAACAAATCCAAACTCAATTGTAAATAATCGTTTTTCTATTCGAAAAAGTTACAGCAGGTTATTTAAGTCCTCATCCCAAGGCTATACATGTGCTAACATTACATTTCGAAATAAAGTTAAAGCTAATGATCTAGTTTTATTTCCACAGGTATACCTGAAATAACACTCTCTTAAAACAGCCTCGGCCTCATATTAGATGTTAAATACATGTCTTCCTCAATTCCATGGGGAACATTTCGACCTGCCACAAGCTATGTTTAGATTTTAAAATTCATGTGATGTTCCCCCCAACTACAGCGAGTAGAATAATATCCACCAACTCACTCAATCAGATAATTGTATTTCGTTTCCAGTTTTTCTCTTTTTTTTGATAGACATGCGTAATAGGCACTAAATATGCACTAGCAAAAAAAAAAAAAAAACCTTGTTTGCCCATCCATTTTGAAGACCAAATCGTCCCGTGCTTTTCAGGTAACTTTTTCTCTTTCTTTTTTGGCTAATGAACTTGGGCTATTCTGCCAGCATCCCCCTGAGAATGCGACGGGGGGAAACGCTTCTCTTGTGGTAAAAGGTGCGAGTTTCTTCCTCTATCTCTCGGCTAATTAGGCGGGGTCTGAACACGCCAGAATGAATATTCATGAATGGCACCAGCGCGCAATTAGTAGTGGAGAGAGTTCCCAACTTCAATCCCCAAACAACGCAGCTTGCAGAGGAATGGGGCACCGGTCCCCCCCTGTACTCCATGTGTCTCTGCTTCTGCTCAAGCACTCTTTGAGCCCTCACTTACACTGTCAACTCTTATCAGCCAGGCTCCTGCTCCCATTTTCAAAGCAGCCACCAACACAAGTGATTTGTCCACTTCATGCAAATCACCATGTTGGGAATAACAGCTAATCCAATTAGATTCTCAATAACATCTGAAGATATTTCTCGAGTTATTTGGAGTCACTTTATGACAAATCCACAAAATCTTTTTAAAAAATGCAGTTGATTTCTCTGATATGACATCATCTATACTCCACAAGGTTGAAGCAACTGACACTCAAACACAACCCGTACTTACATGCACCTGCCCCCTAATGAGGCATATCATCAAACATCCCAACATTTCATAAGCATCACACCTCACTTTTACAAATCCCCTGAAATGCCAATGGCCCTTGGTGCACACATCAACTGCCATCCCCTAAAGCCCCCCTCTACCTGTCTGATGGTTTGTGTGTCACAGCGGCCTGAGCCTTAGCCCGTGTGGCTGTCTGTCCATCCGCCCGCCGAGGACCCACAATCCTCTGCTTTGAATTCAAGGTGATTCTTATCCCGACCCCCTCCTAGCCCAGCGCGTTTGCCTCTTGCCTCCATAAAGACGTGTTTATGTATGTATGTATGTGCAGAGGGGAACACGGGGAGGTTTTTCAAGGGTTGGGGGGAGATAAGCAGAGGAATTTGAGGCCGGTGAATATGGATGGGGTCCCTGCTTTTAGAGAGCACCGCTGATAGAGAGGTAAACAGCTCCTGGCCAGGAGAAGGGGGAGAGGTGGAGGGGATTGGTTGATGCATGCACTGGCATACATTTGAGGCCTGACTCTATATTGCTCTCTCTGTGTTACTCACTCACCATCTCCAAGGACTATCTATCATTATTCCTTCACCTCTCTTTCTGTAGTTGTATTGTTAAGCTTTTGCTTTTGGACAATCTCGTGGATTACGACAATGAGGTTCTATTATCAATACATGCGAGGGGGTTGGCAGACGGGCCCAGAAGTTTTTGGTTTCTCCGTGCTGAGGCTGCATTTTTAAGGATGGTTGAATCAGTGCAGGTTTTAGGTTTCACACATACGGACTGACAGCTATTACATCAGTCATCCTTACGAGGATTAATCAAATCTCAATTGTCCTGCCTGCAACTCCACGCTCTTTTCTTCTGTCCTCTCGTTATGTTGACGATCAGACCGGTAACATGTTGTTCTCAGACTTCTGACCCTCTCTTGTTTTCTTTCTCCCCTGTTTCTTCTCTTCTTCTGACAGATCCTGCGAGGCTGAGCGGCTGGCCAACACGAAGGCCACGACCCAGCAGGAGTGAGTCGACGTGTCTCACATATAATGTCACAGTGTGTGTGTGTGTGTGTGTGTGTGTAAACACGTTGCCTGGTATGGATAGTCGTGTGTGACTCTGCTATTTCTATTCCAGCATCTTTACCCTGAGTTGAGTATGAACAGACACAATGTAAACAACATTTTGCTGCTGTCGGAACAGTTTTTTTTGGTGAAACTCCACCTTTTGATTGTCAGGTTTATGTGAAGGCCCATTATTGTTGATCATGTTGTTTAGCATCTCCCTTTATTGTTTTAATTATTATTTTTCCTTTAAAAAAAGCTTAATTTAATATTTTAAAGCAGTTCTCTTAACCCCAAAACATATTTTTCATTATGTCATGTTCATATTTTCTAAAATGGATATATGTTTAGATTTTTTAAAGTATCATTTTGGCAATTGACAGGCCTTCACTTAAGAACTGACAGTAGGGAGATTACAACAAGAATTTCTGTTTTGTTTTAATAGATTTCGCTGCAGCCAAATTAAACAGTGACTAAAGTTAACTTTATTTGGATGAGAACATCTTCTTTGCATTTGGCTAATTCAGAGCAGTTGTTCTGTTCCACAGGTAAGCCCTCTCAGACCCCGACTCTCCTTTGGGGCAGCTGCTTAGTTTTATCCTACTTGATTGCTCTCTTGGCCACGACACAACACATACTCTCTCACACACAGACACACACAAGAACTTCCACACTAAGGCCCCTCTGCAAAGTTATTAATGAGCTGTTTAATTTTAATTAGATAGTAATTCATGTTAATGCCTGCTTAATGGAGCCAAATAATTCCCCTCGGTCACTCGGGGTCTTTATGCTTCGTTTACCAGCCCCTGCAGTTATTCTCTGGCTTTTGTTTTTATAGTACATTTCCAAGTCCTTTTTTTTTCAAGCAGTGAGTGATACAATTGTTAACATTTGGAAAATGCTAAACATATGTGGTGAGTGAAGCGTGTGAATATGAGAGCGTGCTTATGTTTAAAATGGTGTCAGTGTGTCAGCTATTAAAAAGCTATTATTAATGTTTTTTTTAAATTTCATTTTCATTTAGGTACATGTGTACACAAATTGAAAACACACACACACACACACACACACACACACACACACACGACACTACGACACACACACACACACACACACACACACACACACACACACACACACACACACACACACACACACACACACACACACACACACACACACACACACACACACTCTCCTAATGCACAGGCCACTACAGTAAATGCCTTAAGTCAGACCAAAGAAAAGGTCAAACTCAGTATTGAACGCTAAGCAGGGTTAAACCCTCAGGTTGAAGTGCAGCTACCAAGACATTTTTAAGAGAGAGGTCGTGACCTTTTTGTCCAGGCCTGGCCTCAAGGTAAATTGTCGCTGTCTGAATGCACGTGTACATCCACTGAGCCGCTGCTTACTTACCTAGGGGAAGCATTTGTTCGAGACACCCTCCCTTGAGGTTCAAACATCGGTAAGGCTGTGTAGGAGTGACCACACCGGCTCGGACCTCCCTGTGTGTGTGTGTGTGTGTGTGTGTGTGTGAGGAGGAGCGGAGGGTCAATGCAGTCGAGTCTGTCTCGGTTCTGTCTGGGTGCCTCGGCTCTAACGGAGCACTAAGCTGAGTGGTTGAATTGAGTTAGTGGCTACAGACAGGCTTTTAATTGTTGATTGACCAGTCTGAGTGCTTCCTGGGCTGGGGTCACAGCAGAGAGCAGGCGAGGAGGTCCCCAGGCCCCAGCGGCAATTTCAGCCACACACACCCGAGCGCCACTGTGGGGCAGCAAGGAGATGGAGAGGACGATGGAGAGGACGATGATGCAAAGGTGCTCAGGACACGGAGAGTGGGGGGTGGATAAAGATTGAGGGACTTCAGAAAGTTAGAAAAAAATGGTTGCTTGTATTTATTTTTCTTACACCTCAAGTCTGATATCAGGATTTACAGGGTCTGTTTGATTCAGGCAAACTTTAAATTGGCGACAGTGTTACAGTCGCCGCGAGCGGAGCGGGCCTCGAGGTCGACAGATTAGCAAATTCAATGTTTACTCCTTCACAAAATCTCAGCTCCTTCATCTGTTTGACAATTACAAATGTACTTTGCACCCGCTCCATTCGCTTCTTTGCCCCTGCTCCCCCCCCCCTTTATCCTCTCTTCTCTCTCAGCCCTCATTCCTCTAATTCTGCACAGAGCCACAAAAGCCCATTCTGCTGTTTTAGCGGGTTAGCTCCTCTCTTCTCTCCTCCCCTCTTCTCCTCCTCCTCCTCCTCCTCCTCCCCTCGGCTCACAGCAGGTGCCCGTCCTCGGCTAACATTTGTTATCTCTAATCCTGCAGGTTCGGCGCACAATAAGGAGCGTAGTAAACTCTCTCTCAGACCTAATCCCACCACTCTTTTTTGATGGCGTTCCCCTCGCCCTCCTCTTTTCTCCCTTCACTATCTCTCTTTTAGGCTGCTGGGGGGACACTTCACTTCTCTGATTGCCACATAGCTTTTTATCACCATGGCCTTCAATTTGGGGGGCAGCTGTTGGTGGAGGGGCTGTTCTTTTTTCACCCCTGTTCTTTATACCTCCAATTCCAACTCTCTTTTTCCTTTCTCTCCCCCTCTGTCTCCCTTCTTTTGCCCCCTTCTCCCTCTCTCTCTCTGTATCATTTACAGTCATTTTCTGGCAATTAAAATGGAGCGCTGCTGCAGGATTTTCGCCTGCAGTGCAACACTACAGTGCTGATGAATAATTCTTCACCCTGCAAACTGGAAAGCTAGCCTTTCTTTCATGTCGGCCCTTTGTTGATTTACCATTAAAACTTGCTGCACCGTGCTATGAGTGGAGGGCCCGGCTCTGCGGGAACTAACAAAAAGCAAAAATGAGGATGAAGCAGATATGTGTACGTATGCTTTAGGGTCTTTTTTCCCAGCCTACGATGAGGAAGTCTCTGAGTTACGCATGTGATTCATATATATTGTGTTTATGGTTTAGATTTATGGTGCACGAGACATTTTATTTATGTCCACTGTCTCGTTGTGTGCCACTTAGGTTTTATGTTAATTCTTCTTATCAACCGTTTTCATTATTGGGCTTAGCTGTATTGTGTGAGTGATTAGACGGTCATTCATCTCCATTTCTCTTCCTCGCACACACTGACACACACACTCTCAAACACTCTGTCTTTCTCTCTCTATCACACACACAGTGACGTGTGTGTGTGTGTGTGTGTGTGTGTGTGTGTGTGTGTGTGTGTGTGTGTGTGTGTGTGTGTGTGTGTGTGTGTGTGTGTGTGTGTGTGTGTGTGTGTGTGCTCCGGCTGCAGAGGTGTTGGCAGTATGTTAAATGATGGGACTCTTCAGGACAGCCCAGCTCGGCACTGCTTTCTGTTTTGAGTATTTTAGTTCAGTAGAACAAGTTTATTATTCCTGTAGGGAAAATAAAAGCTTACATTTGCCATATTAGTTGTCAGACTAATAAATAAAAAGACAATAAAAATAAATAGACTAGACAAAAGGAAATAAAACATCCAAGATAAGACTGATCAATCACCACAAAGACTTTTGAATTCTTCGGCCCAATACTCAGTATATAATATACCGTACATTTGTACATTTCTTTGCATTTGAACTTGTTATTTAGAGTACTGTTAATATTGAATCACTGGAGACTGATCTCACTAGAAATCTAACATTATTTAGTTTACATTTCTTTCCTGTCAAGTGACCACTTGCATATATCAACTGCCTGTCTTAAAAAAATACATCATACAATCACATTCATTTAAATTACATTAAGTTTTGATGAAATCAGGTGTCTTTTGTCCTAGTCTTTCCAAGCATACAGTGTTTCTTTAAAGAAGAATTGTGATCTTTTTCTCTGACCTTAATCAACTCAAATAACTAAAATAAATAGGACGCTACAGTTTATTTATCCAATGAAACAAACAAAAGACATCTGAAACGACAATAAACAAATTAGCGTTCCATAACATGATCAAATGTAAGACTGCACATCATTTTTAGTACAGATCCTATAAACTCTAGTATCACTACTCAACATTTTGTGAGTTTATTATACGCAACCTTCAGTGTGCTCTGTTAGCGTGTAAGCTTTTCTCTACTCTCATAGCAGCAGGTTACATTCATTTTACAAGGGATACGTTTAGCCAGAGAGAACTTTGTCCACTTTAATAATCAAAGTGAATGACACACTTCCAGAGAGGAACAGAGAGTCTAAGTTTAAAGAGCTTTAGCCCTGGCTGGAGGGTTGAATTAGGGCCTTGCTGCCATGTCATCTGGCTCAGTAGTTATCTCCCAGTCAGTTATATGGGCTTCAACATATTGAACACGTGCATGCTTGGATCCACTGACTGGCACACACATGAGCAAGCAAACACCCAGATACACATGCACAAACATACACACA
Source organism: Notothenia coriiceps (assembly GCF_000735185.1). NCBI lineage: Eukaryota > Metazoa > Chordata > Actinopteri > Perciformes > Nototheniidae > Notothenia > Notothenia coriiceps. Next base: position 328,464 of record NW_011336753.1, on the reverse strand, counting down.
GTTAGTAAACAAACAAACACTGCATTTTTCACACTGTCACACTCACATGGACACAGTCACGCGCTGAAGAGATAATGGTGGCCAGAGGCAGTCTCAGTGCTCTCCCTCTCTCTCTCTCTCCCTCCCTCCCTCTCTCTCCCCTCCATGTCTCTGAGGCAGAAAGCGTGCTCCGGTCCTCACTGTCTGTTAGATTTGATCACCATCAGCCAGCTGCAACGGACAGGGCAATGCTCAGCTCAGCTGACGGCTCATTGGCGCGCGCACACACACACACACACACACACACACACACACACACACACACACACACACACACACACACAAATATAGACACAGCTACTGTGCCAGAGGATATTTCATGCAGTGTCTGACACCTCTAAATAACTGTTTACTGTGTGTGTGTATGTGTGTGTTAGCCTTTGCCTNGCTAGAAAAGGACGGTCCTCCCTTAGACCTCATCGGTTTGAACCTAATATTTTCAGAGATACTACTTCTTTGGAATGGCAATAACCAGTTATTGTGTGGTAGTGTCGTGCGAGTGTGGAGGGTTTGGTTACCTGCTATCTTAGATGTGATGCCCTCCTCATCAATTATGACGGTCTTTCACGTTTGATTTCTCGAGGTAAGAGTACTCCTCTGTGGTGTCATCAGGCAGGTCAAGGGTCTCTGAGGGAGCTGTGCAGCTAGGACATTTGACAGGTTGGCAAATCTTTCTTATGAATGAATTTAGTAGTAGTAGTGTGTAGTGTACTAGTCGTAGTGTGTTGTGTGTGTGTGTGTGTGTGTGTAGAGAGTGAATGTGTGTGTGTGTGTGTGTGTGTGTGGTGTGTGTGTGTGTGTGTGTGTGTGTGTGTGTGTGTGTGTGTGTGTGTGTGTGTGTGTGTGTGTGTGTGAGTGTGTGTGTGTGTGTCATGCAACTGCAGGCCTGTGAAATGTATCTAAAATGATCATCAGCCGGCTCTGTTCCTACACGTCGTTCTCCACCATTAAAATAGGCAGCATGTGATTCTTTGAAGAACTGCTCATTTGAATTGACCATGTCCTCATCATGTGTATATTCAAGTAAGTGAAGTATGATTTAGTTGTTTAATGATGAAGCAAAATAATAAAAAAGTGTTAATTAATTTCTGTCTGATGTGCCTTTTTTTGTCTAACATTTAAATTATTTAACCATTATGTGCTTAATTTAATTAATTAATAATCATTCCTTTCTGTTGTTGCTCTGTTTCAGCTAGAGGGCCTTATAAAGCCATGACAGACAAGAGGCAGCTAAGTGTGTGTGTGTGTGTGTGTGTGTGTGTGTGTGTGTGTGTGTGTGTGTGTGTGTGGGTGTGTGTGCCTGCATGCACACACGTGCATACATGTGTCTCTGTCTGTCTGCAAAGAGGTTTTAATAAGATTGAAAAGAGGGGGTACTGTAAATCCTAAATCTTAGCACGCCCATCTTAGAGACCCGAGGGTGCCACTCTATGATTGACAGGCCTCCTTTCACTGGGGCTGTCGGACGGGGGACGGATTATGGCTGTCTCGCCCTAAAGGGCCATTGTGGGTCCAAGTCTCCCAGCTGCTTCACCATGCACCCGTCTCCACAACCAAGGAGGGGCCCTGTGAGTGTGTCTGTGTTAGGGTGATGTGGTGTGCATGGCATGGGTGCGCTTGACCTTCTGTCTTAATTCTCTCAACTGTTAAAATAGCAGGATGTTACCGTTTGGTTTAGTTCTTATTGAAGATTATTCTATTCTATTATTCTAGGTGTTATAATCATAAAACTAAGAAAATGTATAACACAACTTTCTAGTCCTGACAGAGTAATGCTGTTCTATTATGCCAGCCCTCCTTTTTGAGGTTTTTATAGTTTTGTAAACTCACACTCGTGCAGTTTTAATCCACTTGCACATATTTGAGACACAACTCTTTTTTTCAGTGTTCACACCGTAAATGTTTTGGATCCCTTACAACAATTTGGGGTTTGGTAGAGCAGGTCCCCGTGCTGTGACATGATCCACCGAGGTAATCTAGGGACAGGTGACGCTCACAGGGCTATAAAACCCAGGTGTGCTGAAGGTGCCCGCAGCTCTGCCTCCGCCCTGGTGTGGATCAGAGGACGCATAGATCCAGACTTGTAAAGCACAACCGCCTTAAGACGAAAGCCTTAAACCTCGTCATCACTGTGATTGATAGCATCAGATAAACTTGTTTTCTAAAAAGAATATTTAACTGGTGTGGACCCTGCTCAACAATGGGGAGGCCTTATCTGTGTGTGTATTTAAAGTACATTACTCAAATTTTATGTACATAATATTTGCAAAATAGTTACTTTATGTGTCGTTATCGGAAAAACATTATATATTACTGGTCAAATACATATTGCTTGAAGATGGTGGGTGTGTGCTTCTGTGACAGAAAGAGAGAAAAGGAAAGAGTGCATTACATATGACTACATGCCATTGATATGACCTTTCCGGCCTTTCTGTAGCTTCCCCGTGGTTTGCCATCCGTTTCCAAAGAGGCGTTGTGGGGAGTGCCCATCATGGGGGATCCTTCTGGGTTAGGAGACCCCTGGCGTGGGCGCAGGGCAGGGCGGGCTGGCAGCACTGGCTCAGAGCTTTGCCAGAATTGGGAATGCCAGAGGCCTGCCACACTCCTGCTGGGAACCTCCCAGGCAATTAGACTGCTGCGGTATGAGCCTGAAATGCAAAGCAGAGCGAAACAAGACCACCGATTAGCAATATATAACCGTTTGTGTTGACACTATGTTGGCTTTGGCTAAACGACAGAGCGTAAACAGACATATTGTTTCAGGTTAAAGCGAGCATACTGTTAACATGCACCCCCAGCTATACTTGTAAGCATTTTGCTCTCAAAGTGTGCGGTACATGATAAGTCCTTGGAAGAAGAGCCTTGATTTGATATATGCAAAGGGTGAAAAAAGTTGCCCTCCTTCTTTCCATGTCCCCGTCACCCCAGCGGAAAAAAGGAGTGGATCGCTCTCACTCTCACTGTCTCTCTTCCTTTCTCTCCTCTCCATTTCTCTGTCTGATGAAAGAGGAGCTATGATCGCTTCGACAACAAAGGGCCCAGCCGCCTGTGTTTGGATGAGGCTCTCCTTTCTTCTCTCCTTCCTCCTCCTCCTCAATCTATCTCTTCTAACCCCCTCTGATCTCACTTACTCTCTTTTTCCTCTGTGCCCCCCAACCCCTCTCTTTTCCCCGTACCCTCTCCCTCCCTTCCTGCTCTATCTCTCTCTGCCTGATGCCACTCACTGGTGTTGCTCCTCCGTTCTTCGTTAGGGCCTCAGCGATACAATCAGGGGACGGAATTAAGAATCAGAAAGTGTCCTTGTCGAAGAGACACCCCGGATGGCGCACTTTGATGTCTCCTCGGAAATTTGAAATTCATATGTTGTCACACTTCATTTTATTCCCCCTCTCTCTCTCTCCATTTCTCTCACTCCTTCTCCTCTTCTCCGTCATGTGCCATCATGTACAATTCAGTGAGAAAGACAGAAACACGGGGAGAACGGGTAGAACGTAATGCATTGAACAAGTGTTTCTGAAAGCCCTTTCCTGTCTTTTATTTTTCATGTTTTTACTTTGTGAAGAAGGCGGGAAGATATAATTCATTATTTAATTTTCTTTTGATTGTAGGTCTAAGGGTGCGTGGGCTTAGAGGTAGATGACAGGGAGTAAGGGACCACAGGACGGGGTGGAAATGTGGCGGTGGGCCACTTTGATGCCATTTCAAAACCCGCCGCCAAGTCAAAGCTATTTGACAGAGTGAGGAAAGTGTGGCTGCCACACTGTGTAGCGCACACACACTCAGACAGGCACATAAACTCTCTGGCAGAAACCCTTGCCTGGTCCCCAGTGAAAACAAATGAATGTAAATGTCGCTTGAGTATCTCTCTGCCCATGATTTGCTCAAACCTTCAAAATGAAAGACAGGAGTTTGGACGTAATCCTGTTAGGGTTTCAATAAGGCAAACATCCAAACATGTTAATGTTACACTGAATAGCGTGTGAGTCACTGAGTCATATTGTTAAGACTTTGAAGGAATCCCTCTAGAAAGAAAAGTGGAAGAATAATTAGTCTCGAGTCAATGACATTAATAAACAGAAGGCATCCAAAAGAAAGAAGCTGCATTTGGAAATGACACATCTTTGGACACATTTCTCATTCTTGTCTTAAAGAAAATGAGAGGGCACATCACCGGGTCCTTGATGCCCCCCCCCCAAGACAGTTACAAATGGGCATGAAGGTGGGGTGGCGAGGGCCGGGGATTGGGCGGGGGGAAGGCAGATGAGCAAGATGGGGATGGGGAGTCCCACTGGTCCACTATACCCCAGATTCATCATTAATCACTCCTGCTGAGCCCCTCAGACCCTCCCACTCCTCCTTACCACCCCTGTCTTCCACCTATAAGACCCACTCCCCAAGGTGGTGGCAACCCGTCTCTCCTGCCCCCTCCCACCAGCCGCAACCCTTGCCCCCCCCTCAAAACAACAATTTATGTTATCTTGCACCTCGGGAAAGTCACCCTTCTTTGTCTCCACATCTCTCTGTTTATATCTCTCTTCTCCCCCCGTCCTCCTTTCCCCTCTCTCACTCTCCATCTGTGTCTTTCCCCCCCCCTTACTACTTTTTCTCTCTCCTTTTCTCGTTTTTTCCCCTCTCTCTTTGTGACGAATGGGTTTTAATAAAAGCTGACAGAGCGATGAAATTAAAGGAGTGCATCCCATGGCCAGCTATAGCTCCAGCCTGAGCGTGGCACTGACATATTTAAAACAGGGCCTTAATTCAGTAGCCCGCCCATGTCTTACATCACCGGGGCTCCTCAGTGTTATCGGAATCATTATTACTGCCTGACACTGTATTGTTGTTATAAAAAAATCATTGTTACTACTGGCACCAGGCGAGACGAGCATTTAGCTTCTCCTTCGTCCTTGTGCCAACAGTGACCTCTATAAAACAGTTTATTCCATTGACCCTATTAGCCGATATTAGGCCCCATCTCCCATGTTGTCTCATTACAGCCTGGGATCATAAAAAAGGGGGTTGGGATGGAGGCGGCGGTCGGAGACAGAAAGCGAGTGCGCGTCTTTTTCCGAGGGAACCCTTCCATAAGGAGTAACTGACACAGAGGACTTACCCACGCCTCGGGAGCTCTCGCACAACGTTAGAAAGCATTGTTTTGTTGGATTACAGGGTTAGGAGGGAACCTAATCCCCTAATTTTTAATCTCTCTTGATTCCAGAGGGATGCATAAGAGACTGGGGGGCTTCCCTGACACAGCTTGGGTAGGTGGGTAACAGAGATGGGGGACCGGGGGAGGGGTGAAAGGATAAAAGAAGAGGCGAGGTTTCTTAACAAAGGGCATATGATATTATTGGTGGGGCATGACTCTATTGCTTTGGGAAACTGTGAGGACAACAGGGGATATTTTTAAGTGTAAAGGAGCCCTTTTTCAGAAACTGAAACGTACAGCTGGTTAAGATGTTGAAAAGTACTAGAAAAGTTAACAAACTCCCAAAATCTAAAGCAAAATCAAGAATTAAGAGATAGCGGCTTCCAAATCTCTTGTAACAGAAATAATTCCAATCCTATTTGTAGGCTGTGCACTACACAACATCCAACAACGTTCTGTGACAGTGATAACATATCGTTCTCCCAAAACATTTCTGCTTTGTCATTTCATACCCTCACCACCATGTGTCTGGGTGTGTGGATAATTTCTCAGACAGCTTACAGTGGCAGGCTTTTTGGGACGGAGGGATAAATTGTCTGGGAGCTCATACCCATAATCTGCAAAGGATATACAGGGTCTCCCCAGGCAGAATGCAGGGACTGTTCACCTGCAGCATTAGCTAAATAAGATTAGGTGCTGGACTGGAACCCAAACACTCGCTTTCGGCGGAAATATATATAGTATAAAATCACATAGGGGGACATTTGTTAGACATTTTTCAAGCTGAAAACACAGTTAACGCCTAGTGCAATGGGACTTTAAAAATCCAGCTGATGCACAAAAAGGTATGAGGGGAAAGAAGGGACACCAAACCTCCAACTGGGTTCAACTGAAGGCCTCTTTCAAATGTGAAGTTAGCTACGGAGCTGGCGGGAAACGGAGCAGGAGGGATGGAAACAGGGATGGGGAAGGGAGGGTGGTCGAGGCGGACACAGGGAGTTAGAAATCATTGCGTCCATTGACGAAGTAACCTTGGGCGGCTTCCAGCATGACTTAGAGAGTGAGTGAGCGACGGGGTCTTGGAGCGGGGCCAAGCGGAGCCTTTTGTGCCAGCAGCCGCCACATTCCAATCAGCCACGGATATTTATACTCCCGGCCTAATTGAAAGGTTGGCTTGTGAACCATCTGCATGCACCCACACTCCAACTCCCCCTTCAACACACACACACACACACACACACACACACACACACACACACACACACACACACACACACACACACACACACACACTCCTTAGTGCTTTACTACCACAGACACAGCCAGCTTTGACCCACAGAAGAAGAGGGAGGCCAGACATGCTGCATCTGTGACGGCTAACATCCCAAGAGGACAACAAATGCAAAGGGTGACTTATGGCAAAAGCCTTGCTGTCAAAGTTCAAATTCAACATTTGTTTGTTGGTTTTGATATTTACTTCTTCTTAACAAAATCATCTAAAGAGGACGGTGCTAGAGGAAATCGTCATGGCCTGATCCACTGTGCCACATATGACATAAACTGGCTTTAATACGCAGCCGCAACAAAACATCCTAAAAATTAGCTAATTCTAAATCCGTATTTGTTTGATTGAAATAGCCACAACAATACATTACAAGTATCCTTTATCCTTCCCAGTATGACTTACTTGTTTTGTTAATAACAGCCAACGGCAGGTAGGTATGTGAACTTAACTTTGTATCTAGAAATAATTTCTACAAAGGACGCCAGCATACCTGAAGTCAGAAACACTGTGCAGCTGAGGCAGTCTGGCAGTTGATAAAGGAAATCAGCACCGACGTTAGATAAATGACTTGATGATGGATTACCGCCTACAGCAGAAAAATGAGCAAAGCACAAAACCAGTCAGTTACGTTTGTGTAATGAGCATTTTCTCACAGTATCGACTGGTTGTTTGGGTTCGCTGTTGTGTTTCAGGTTTATGTAATTGAAAAATATTACTGATAAAAGAATACTGTTTGCAAAGACCCTCATACACCTTTCTACTGTTTATCTTCCTTTTGTACTTATAAAGTACATTCTTAACTTAAATAATCCTGTCTGCCTCTTATTTGACCTTCTCTCCTACTGACAGTCTGACACCGTTTAGTTGAGTAGTTGTGGATAAAACAAAGGAAATGGAGGTTACCTGCATCTACTGTAAAAGTTGTGCCAGGCAATAATACTTTTCAATAACAACCAAATGAAAATAACATACTGCAGTTGCAACACTGTGGTGAAAACCAAAAGCCAAAAACAATTATGTTAGTGATTTGTAAGTTGATGATATCTGAATTAACCGGCATTAATCTGTCACGCTGATGATCATAAATAAAATCCCTGGTTTTAAATATGGCCAGAATTCACTTAACAGCGTTATCTAAACATCTCCATTATACGGTTAAGGGACTGACTAACCACATGCCAGACAGTAAGTCAGAACTTGAGGGAGCCATGGAACAGTGAAACCAAAATATCAGACTTCTGCTTCACAACCAGTGAAATGCACCACGGGCTCATGGGATCGGGTAACTAAACCCACTGATTAATGCACAATTAGTGTTGTGTTGTGTCAGTTAACAGGATGGGCTGATGGAGTTTGCAGCAATGGTGAGGAGTGTGTTAAAGCTCTCGGCGGGCATCCAGCTGGCCCTCCGCTCATCCCTGGGACGTGCTAGGCTTCCTCTGCCAGCTGGCACTGGAACAGACCGCCATGTTCATTCATGACAGGCATCTCCAAAAAACTTGTGAAAAACCTGGTGATTCTTGAATGCTCCTTTCACAAGATGCTTTCAAAAGGGGAAAAAAAAGAAAGAACACCTTTTCATGCGTTTTAAGCCAAGGACATTTGGGGCAACTCAGAAAAGTTTATTCAATATGCTGCACAAAACATTATTTATGTGTGTTGTGTATGACACCTCTCAAATTTACATGGCAACAAAAATGCAGTCAGAAAAAGACCAAAACAAACTTTGCCACGTATAGTGTCCCTTTCACATGCTACTCTGTACGCTAAGTGTATGTGTGTTTGGAGTGTGTTGCACTTTACAAATGCCAAAAGTAAAGCAAATGTTTACACACCAGTTTAAATATTAACATTATGTTTTTGAGTGTTGTTGATTGACATTCATGCTATAAAAAACAACGCATAACTGTATTGGAAGAAATGTTTGGAATTTCCTGTGAATTACTTTTTTTAATAAAATGAAAAAGACTTTGCAAATGTGTAACTTGTATCATTTTTGTATCTAATTTCCCTTTTTTTTCTTCTTGTAAAAGCTTAAAAAGGACCTTTTAGTAGAATAACAAGTAAAATAAAATGTTTTCAAAAGTATCAAATGGTCACGCCCCCCTTTAAAGATCTCTTTCTGTTAATGAATGCTAGCCCAATAACATGAACATTAAAAAGGTGGCTATAAATACATTTTCTACATTTTTAAAAACACATATTTTACCTGCAAAGTAACTACCATTGTCAAATGAATAACTGCATTTTGGCTTTTCATCAGGACACAGAACCATTGGCATGCTTCTGGGGAATGGGGACAGCCTGCCAAATGCAAAATCATCGTCTGTTATTCCTTGGCTTGCGCTTGTGATAAATCAAAATGCCGAACAACAATTAGCACTCTGTTGACACTCTATTCACATCCAACAGTAGATACAGGAAGTGGGCCAAATGATGTAGAACACAACTTATTGTCTTGCCAAGTGCATCTGCTATTATCAGCAGTGGAAATCCATCCACTTGTTATATGAGCTTGTGAAAACAGGTCTACGGATTCCACTGTGTTGTCCAATAGATTACTGGCTTTGCAAATGTACACTACATACTTGCTGGAAAGCACAGGGGACATTTAATCCCCAGCTGATTATATCACTCCAATAATATGAACTCACTGCATATGCCTTACAGGTCAAACATACACTAGCGTTTCCTCCTTCTTTACATTCAATAGGAAGTCATTCGCTCAAAGCAATCAAATATAATTCAATAACAACAGAGATAAACAACACTCATCCGGTCTAATCTCTCTATGGACCAGCCAGCTCAATCAATTAATTACCTAGTCACTGTGTTTTACTTCAGGCCATTAATAATGATGTTTAAATATTAATTTGGCTTTGTCCAGGGACTGATATAAGGGCCCTGTTGTTGTCTTCTGGATTTCTAGTTGTCGAGTCAAAGGCAGTGGGAAGTGAACCTGAATAGCCAGAGGAGGATTGAGGCTGTTCGGCTGTGCAAAGAGATGATTTACACTTTGTTTGATGAGCAAAAACAGCGGCAGTAATCTTCTCTTAAATAATACTGAAAGACTTGTTTTCAAGATGTCTTTGTTTTGGATATAAAAGAACAAAAGTTTGAATTTGTACTGATTGTTGTGGTGTTTTCGTTGTGGGTGGCTGGTGTTGTGCTGAGTAAGAGAGTGCACCCACCAAATATTGTTCAAAGGCCTGAAGACTGAACTGGGAACGACCCACTTCAATTACGCCATTTGATCCATTTGATTAGTGTTGTCATGTGTTCATGGTTAATTTTGAATGTGTGTTTGAGGCGTTGTTGCAAGTGGAAGAAGTGTTTTTCTTCGCACAGTAATCTATTGTTAATTATGTCAACTCTACTGTTGGAAAGTGGAGAACAAACTAGGTGAAATGAAAAGAGTAAATATGAGGAATCGTCCAATGTGAGAGAATAAAGATGTGCAAACTTACACTAGATGTCTCCTGACCAGCAGGGAGGCAAACAAACGGGAATCACAACAACATCTGAGTTAAGATCAGGCTAAACCTTCAGAGGATAGTATCTATCTTCGTTTAGGCTGTCTTTAATAATTAATCCAATACATGTATTTATTACTCTCCACCACGGAGATACCCAGGTGAGTTGATTTTCTCTCGGGATGGATGCTCATGGGAGGGGAGGGGAAGGAGTGGAAGATTCCTCTCCATCTTCTCCTCTATCTCTTGCTTTGCATCAGTGTTTGTAGCCCAGAGCAGAGGAAGCAAAGAAAAAACTCAGACTTGGCCTCTGTCCACCTTACCTGCAAAATACCCTGCCTCAGCATTTTTCCCAGAGTACCAATGGGCCAAAAGCAAAGAAGGGGGGAAACTTGGGAGACAGAGGCTGTGAAACTAATTGGCTGATTCTAAATAGTCTAATTTCTTTCCTTTTTTCTTTTAAATGGCACGTGGAAATTAAATCTCTGTAAAGCACATTCTAATTGTTCTCTCAAAAAATGAATTTCCTCAATGTAAAAGTCAAGTTAGGTCGTTGGGCTGAAGGGTGGCCCGGTGCATGATACCTCTGCTAAGTTTCAATATTTGTTAGATCATCGATCTTAGATCCAGCCACATGCTGTGATCAAAGACTCCTTTCAACTTCAACCTATCCACAACATTTGCAAAGACATATGCATACGTTTCAAAGTATATTTGCGCTTGGTGTAAAATATACGGTTCAAAAGATGTTGTACAAATGCATAGGCGGTATCGCTTGAAATCGGTCATTGATGTTTATGTTTTATGATGTGCCGTCCATACCTTGTTAAAATACTAAACCTGAGATATATATTTTTCTCTAATCTTGGTACAACTGGCGCTCTTCTTGAGACCCGACCACAACTTGACCACATGCCAATTTTGGGGGGTGAAACAAACAGTAACGGGGAACAGCTTAACAAATTACCACTCTGCTGCCAGGTCCTGGGAGGGAGGAAGAGGAGCAGCGGCTTAAAGAAAGAACTAAAACCCCTGCTACAGAGAGCGAGAAACCCCAGGGTGAGGAGGAAGTGAGAAAAAAGAGAAAGGTGGGTAAAAGCATATTGAGAGAGGAAGCAGAGTGTAAAGAACAAGTGAGATAAAGAGGCAGAGGGAGATGGAAAGAGTGAGAGGCAGAGCAAAAAAACGAGGGAACAGAAGAGGCTTGATATGATTTCAATGGAATGTTTGTTGACAGTGCTCCGTGGCCCCGGGCCTTGAGATAAATGATTGAACACTGCGCCTGTCAAAGCTAGAGGATTTCTGTGGGCTTGTGTTTCTCTCTGCGCTCTTTTTGCTGGAGGGAAGGTAGCAGTCAACTAATTGACACAGAATTAAGCATGAAACGCACTAAGCGAAGCCCTCTTCTGCCATGGCTGGCCTCTCCACCAAAGTGGGGGCTTCCAGACAGTAAGAGGCTACAGATGAAACCCACAAAAACACACACATATTGTAAAGATCAAATCAGACACGTGCAAATATACAAGCGTGAATACATCTGAAAATGAAGATAAACATCGGAGCAGATGGCCCACTACTCAATTACACTAGATCAGTAATTCAACATTTTAACACCCACACCTAAGCAAGTGCACACTCATCAGCAGAGGCAAAGGAACGCAGGGTACAGGAGGATATGCCCGGAGTACATAAGCAAACACTATGGACTTTTCCTGTGACAAATTGCTCCATGAGAAAGTAATCCTTCAAGATTAACAGTGTCATTCTCTGCCACACCTTGCATATTACGCTCAGGGGGCTGTGATTTCAGCTTCAGGCTTCTTGCAAAAACGTAGCAGGTGTGTCCTTGTACTTTTGTTTTTTACTCTGAAATGAGAGGGAGAGACCTAACTGAAGGGATGACAGAGCTAACAATCAAGAGGGACAGTTAGAGGAGGACAAAGAAATTGTGAAAGAAGAGGGAGAGCAGTGCGAGGGGAGAACAAACAACATAAAAGTCAAACCAAATGTGTGTGTGTGTGGGGGATTGGTCGGTAATACACAGCGCTGTGCACAGGTATACATGTGCGTTTTTGGTTTTCCATAAACTCGCTTGTGATTGAGCGATGCATGGGTCGATTAAGGTTGAGCGGCACGGACCTTTAGCTGTAAATAACCAGCACCGCCTGCTGAAGCCCAGCCAGCAACACAGTGGTATACAAGGAGTCTCACCTCATTAAAACTTGGCGCTGCGACCGAAAAAACAACATGACTAAGCAGCGGGTGTGTGGGGTGGGGCAATTTTAAAAACAGAATGAGAGCGGAGGGGTTTTTGTGCACCTCCAACAAAGGTTGCGGTAATGGTCCGGGCAGCACTGGTGTCAGGCTGCTGCCTCTCTTCCCGTCTGCACCGCCTGCATCTCAACGTGAATGCCCTTGTGAAGGAGCTGGAGACAGGGAGAGGCGATGAAGGAGGGAAGGGAGGCTGCAAGGGTCAAAGGGCCAACCCCATCCTGCTGACTACCAACCAATCAGAAGGTGTCCTGCGCTGTCTTGGAGGCAACAGAGGGGGAACAGAGGAGGAGGTGAAGCAGAAGAAGAGATAAGCAAGGAAAGAAGGAGGGAGGGTGGACTGCAAGGCGGATCCCCAGGGTCAATTATCCCCGGGAAGGAGGTACAGTAACCAACGCTCTGCATCTCATTTGCAAGGCAGCAGCAAAGGTGCACCTGAGCACGGCTAGTGAGCGTCCTGCCATAGCACCGAGGCAATTAATGTCTCTTTTCAATGACATGTGCTTCTCAGTGTGACAGTGGCTGGCCAGCTGTGGGCTGGGCCAACTGGCTAAAAGAGTGTGTTCCCACAGAGACTCATTTCACATGGAGATCCCCCGCCTCTGATTCGCCGGCAGTCCTTGTTATAGGGCCTAAGGTTCAAATCTAAACACACGCACGCACAAGCACAAGCACTTGAATAAATGTTGGCATGCAAAGACATGTTTGATATATAAAGATTTTTCCTAGAATGGCCGATGAACATCCTTAAAAGTCACACACTGAATGATTATACAGAGACACGTATGCTGTGAGATTTCACAGATTAGTAGTTGCTGATTTGTTTATATGATTTTTACCCATTTTAATCAAACACACCTGTATTCTGGATTCTTCTTTTTAAATTAAAACTTAAATAGCCGTGGGGCAGATTTACAACTTGCTGGCACATGGGGACTATGCCCTACCCAAATCAAGCTGCTGTTAGCTGTTGCACACACATTTGCCAAAACCTATAAAATGATGAACCTTAAAGGACCTCTGTGATGGAGAGTTATAAATTAACAGTTGTTCCGGGAACAACTAGTTTGTTCCCGGAACAACTGTTCATTTATAACAGATAAGGAAATAAAAAAAAGAGAATAATGATGGAGGACAGCTCGTGGAGTTTAAATTGGTAGAAGATCTTTCTCTAAGGAGAACGAATATGCTTAGTCAATATCATATACAGGACTGTCTCAGAAAATTAGAATATTGTGATAAAGTTCTTTATTTTCTGTAATGCAATTAAAAAAACAAAAATGTCATACATTCTGGATTCATTACAAATCAACTGAAATATTGCAAGCCTTTTATTATTTTAATATTGCTGATTATGGCATACAGCTTAAGAAAACTCAAATATCCTATCTCTAAATATTAGAATATCATGAAAAAGTATACTAGTAGGGTGTTCAACGAATCACTTGAATCGTCTAATTAACTCGAAACACCTGCAAGGGTTTCCTGAGCCTTGAAAAACACTCAGCTTGGTTCAGTAAACTAAATCACAAGTATGGGGAAGACTGCTGATCTGACTGCTGTCCAGAGGACCGTCATTGACACCCTCCATCAGGAGGGTAAGACACAAAAAGAAATTTCTCAAAGAGCAAGCTGTTCACAGAGTGCAGTTTCAAAGCACATCCACAAAAAGTCTGTTGGAAGGGGGAAATGTGGCAGGAAACGCTGCACAACCAAGAGAGATGACCGCAGCCTTAACAGCATTGTGAAGAAGAGTCGCTTCCAGAATTTGGGGGAGCTTCAAAGACAGTGGACTGAAGCTGGAGTCCAGGTATCAAAAGTCACTGTTCACAGACGTGTCCGGGAAATGGGCTACAATAGCCGTATTCCCATGGTCAAGCCACTTCT
>NW_011336753.1:297555-314318 GCF_000735185.1 Notothenia coriiceps | reverse complement strand
GACAGTTCCACAGTCAGCCGATGGTTTGGGAGCCATGTCAGCCTGCTGTGTCTGGGGCGTCCACTGTGTTTCATCAAGCCCAGAGTAAATGCAGCTGTGTACCAAGAGATTTTAGAGCACTACATGCTTCCGTCTGCTGAAAAGCTCTATGGAGATGAGGAATTCATTTTCCAGCATGATCTGGCACCTGCCCACAGTGCCAAAACCACCAGTAACTGGTGTACTGACCATGGCATTACTGTCCTCGATTGGCCTGCAAATTCCCCTGACCTGAACCCCATAGAGAATATGTGGGGTATTGTGAAGAAGAAGCTGAAAGACACCAGACCCAACAATGCTAATGAGCTAAAGGCCGCTATTGAAGCATCCTGGGCATCCATAACACCTCAGCAATGCCACAGGCTGATTGCCTCCATGCCACGCCGCATTGATGCAGTAATCCGTGCAAAAGGATTCCCAACCAAGTACTGAGTGCATTAATGGACATTTTCAAATGTTTGATTGTGTTTTGCTGTTATAAATCTTTTTTTTTTACTTAGTCTGAGGAACTATTCTAATTTTTTGAGATAGGATTTTTGAGTTTTCTTAAGCTGTATGCCATAATCAGCAATATTAAAATAATAAAAGGCTTGCAATATTTCAGTTGATTTGTAATGAATCCAGAATGTATGACATTTTTGTTTTTTTAATTGCATTACAGAAAATAAAGAACTTTATCACAATATTCTAATTTTCTGAGACAGTCCTGTATATTTGTCATGTATAAGTAATCTTTCGGCCTGACGGTTGTACTGGAAAAAGGTCAGGGGTCACCAGAAACAGTATATATTATCCATGATCGCCCTGCAAATAGCAAATTTCATGGAAGTAGTGCTAAGACATATTTTCCTTACCATCGGCAAGGCAAGGATTAATAGAACCTACTTTTCTATAATCTTACGTGTGTGCTTTGATGTTAAAGGGAAAGTATGTAGAAGAGATTCGCTATACAATTATTAAACAGAACACAATAGGAACAAAAAAATCTGCGTTGATGACAGAAAAATACAGTGTTCCCTCAGGCTTGTTTTCCCTTTATACCAACATCATTAAATTAAAGATGAAACCCTGAGAAACACTTAGATGTGAAGTGTTTTCAAAATGACTTCTGTGCATCTTCTTTAAGTGTATTGTTATATGTTGTGTGTACAAATAACCTTTCAAATGTACTATCACTAGAAATGCGTAGTACATGTATATTACTTCTTATTTTTTGTGTAAGTGTAGTGAAATATGCATTTGTTGAGTATGAATAAAACTAATAATAAATAAACTTCTATCCAAAGATGATATGCCTAACATGCATCAGAAATTGCACTCTTTCCCAAAGAGAAGTGTTGTTGTGTCAGTTTGCAGTATTGAAACTGTATGAAATCTATCTATTAGGATTATGTGTTACTTACACACCAATGTGAGCAAGTGTGTTACCACGTAATCAAGTCATGACCTTGTATGTGACCTCATTGCCGCGGGGCATTGCAGCTAGCAAGGCTAACATGAGGCTAATGAGTGCCATTCGTTGCATTTGGGTGCAGAGGAGAGACGCAGACACACACACACACACACACACACACACACACACACACACACACACACACACACACAAACACATCCACACACACATTCAACAGATCCAGCCTTCCGATCACTGCTCCCTATAGCCCTGCAGCTCACAATGAAAGCCAGTGTCTCCCTCAGTGGGTAGTCTGCGCTCTCCTCCCTGACCATCCTCACTCATCCGAGACAGAAATAGACATCGCTTTGCTTCCCTGCTCATTCTCCTAGTCAACTTGTGGTTGACACACACTGGATGAATGACTACTTCCTCCTGCTCGCCTCAGCCGACTACTGAGGTGCAGTTCCGAGTTGTCGAGCTTGCCACTGAGAGAAAAAAGAACAAGGGAAGTTGGATGCAGAGGGGGAGAAGAGAGAAAGAGAGAGAGAGAGAGGGAGTGTGCTAGTTTCAGCAGACACGTCATGCACACACACAAACTCACACACACACACTTACAGCGAAGCTAGCTGGCTTTTGACAGTGGCAGAATTATTATGGCGAGGTGAATATTACCCCCCTGGGACTTCATTTACCTCCAGCATATTCACTGAGTTTCTCTGTGTTTTACTGCTCCTCATAATCCAAGACAACCACACACATACACACACGCACACACTTGCATATCACCATATCACACACTATTTTTATGTCCATGAGTGTTGTCAGGGTTATTATTGAGATCATTATGGGATGTGGATAGTATTCAGATGCCCCCCTTCCCCCTCCAATCCCACTGTTTTTGTTGCAGTTCTGAATCTCGGAGACCTCTCATGAAAGGTTACAAAAGCTTCCCTCTTCCAGATTCTATTTATCAATAAAGCACATAGTCAAACATAAACACACTCACAGAAGCAGTTTTGTATTTTTGCAGTTTGTATTATTCTAATTCTCCCGGTAATATTAAGTCGGTAAAGGTCACTGATGGATTTCTTTTGTTGTGCTGTTTGAGGTCTTTTTCGCCCATTGTGTTAACAAGTCATTAAAAATTGAGAGAAGTGATGCAGGCCAGGAGACATTGCATATGTTTGGAAGCATTATTATTATTAAATAATCATGTTGGTCTCCTAAATTGAGAGTGACTCATGCCACAATATCAGTAATTAGATAAATTATTGATGAGCTAGCGGGTGGATGAGAGGATGGTCGGTGGTGGAAATGGAATTGCCAAACCCAATTACTGTCTTTTTTTTTTTCCAGAGTGGCCCCATTAGGTTTGTCACTTAGACCACTAAATGGCGGCACTAATAAAACGGCAACTTGCACCCACCCAGCTTAATTAATAGTAAGATGATTAATATTTTAATTGCTGCAGATTAAATACCACTTGCACTGTGATGGAAGCTTTACAAGAACAGAGGCTAACGTCCCACGCTCTCTGCTTTAAGATGATGAACATGTCACGCTTCAGCTCTCTCACAGTGACTTCGACATAAACCAGCCACACAGTGTCGAGGTGAAAGGAGGTAACAGTATTTCAGTTCTGATGCAGCAGAGACACATTGATGTCTTTGCAATAACAAGATGATTGATGTGTCAGAATATTCCTGGATTTCTTTATTGATTAAAAAGAAAGTTAGTAAATCAGGAAGAACAGGTTTTGCAGATGAAACAAAGTACTTAGCAAGGTTGTCCACATTAACAGTGCATTGTGGTAATTCTATGTAACTTATTGTGATGAGTAGACTACATTGTTTACTTAACAGTTTGTATCCTACTAAATTCTTGTTATCAGTACAAGTGAAGTAAAACATTACAGACAACTATAAGCTTTGAACAAAGAATACGGGCAACAATGTACAATACCTGAGATCTGGTTAATAGATGTTTTTTTGGACATCAATGCTGTTAATTTATTACTATGTTAATAATTAAAGATTGAGATAGCAGTGATCAACTTCTATGATGCCCTCTGCAAAGAAAGGACTTCAAGAAGAGACCGCCCCCGAGCAAACACAATACCCCTGGGTTCATGTGCAGCATCAGTGCTACAGGGCAAGGGTACACACATACACACACACACACATATGCCACAATAAAAAGCAACTATCCCTCTTCCGCTAAAAACTGATGAGCCCCCTCTCTCAGGAGGGCATGGTGTCCTCAAACCCCAACATGAATAAAACAAGTTGTTATTCTTTTCTAGATAAACACCCTCCAAGTGCCCGCAAACAAGAGGGGGAAACGAAGCCAAGCTTTGGTTTTCCTCCAGCACTTGCAATGGAGACGGGCTCCCCAGACACTTGCTGGGCTCTGCAAAGTGGTCCTGCACTGTACAAAGTGTCTGCTTCTGCCAGGGGCACAGGATGGAACTTCTAAGCACAAACAAAATCCACTAAATACCTAGCAAGGCTTGCTTTGCCATTTGAACAAAGCATATTATTCATTCACGTTGTCAATTCCTTATGCACATGGTATTATTAATCAAATTCCCCAGTGAGATTTGAGCTGTTTGTTCATTTGAATCTACAGAATGACTCTGCTGGTAAGTGAATCATTAGGAAGCATCACTTTGGCCCAGATTTGACAAAGAGGCTGGGAAAGGTGTACATTAGCCGACGGAAAAGGTTAAGTGTGGTAAAATGAGAGAGGAAATGTGGCGGACAAATTGAGAAATTAGCAACGTGCGGGTGGGAAAAGTCTCAGAGGACGCGGCGCTAAGGCGAGACCTATTATGGCACATGGCACCAGGCAGCTGGGTGGGTAATTATCATCATGTGTTTAGCAAGGCGCCCTTATGCAGGGCAACATATATGACTTGTGCTTTAACCACTTAGTTGGCCCATTTAGCCTTGTGCCGTGGTGTGTATGTGTGAATGGGGGATGAGTGCAAATCTTCACCACTATGCTGCTTTAACAGTAGGCAGCGTTTTTCCCAGGCGCTGGCAAGTCAGCCATAGTTGGCACCTTGGACAGTGATGCAGGTGTGTGACCCGTGATGCAGTGGGGGGGGGCTCACTGTCTTATGATGTCCTTGGGGAAGGTGAGGGAGTGACCCCATGAAGATCCAGCTGGGAGCCTGGTGAGCACTGGGACCAGATGTGTGTGTGTGTCTGTGTGTGTGTGTTAGATGTGAGTGTGAGTCTTTTAATGTCTCCATGTGTGCCCACTGCCAGCTTGGTATGGAACAGCTGGCTCCCACCATCTGCTACTCCTCTACATCAGCATCCACAGTCTATGTGTGTGTCTCCATTTATTTAATTTTTTCATCTGTATAATCCACAATTAGTTACTGTGTGAACACATAAATGTAATATCAACTGATGTAAGAGGTTATAATGTGCAGTAAAATATAAGTACTAAGGTTCCCCTTTTTGAAAAGAAGAAAGAATATTATTTTCTGTCATTTATTTTTTGTAATAAAAAAACCCAGTGGTTGTACATTTCTTTGAAAGCTACACTAAGACTATCAAGTGTGTGTTAGCTTTTCCCTTTGGTTGTTAATCATTTGCTCCGAGCGAGCCTACTATATCAAATAGACTCAGGAATAAGAAAGAAGTATTGGAAGGTTGGGAGGTTAGTATGCTAAAACCCCCCCAAAACAAGACACATGAGACATACGGTTCTGGTGTTAATTAGGGAGCCAATATTACCAGATAAATCAGAGATGGAGGGATGTTGGGAGGAGAAGGAGATGAGGGAGGAGGGATATAGGAGGAGTAAAGGGAAAAGAGAGTGAGAAACAGTGAGAGAGGGAGGGCAGAGTGTTGATTTGAGCAGGGCCTGGGGGCAGCCTACAAGGCAGAAAAGGGAATGATTGACTGGCTAACCAGGCGTTGATCAGGCCTCTGCAGCTCTGTCTTTCATCAATAGTGAACAACTATATAGCAAGTGAAAGTCTGTAAACCGCACACTTATTTGCTTCAAAGTCAGTTTCACTCGATGTTAAGCTTTTTGATCCACTGATGGCTGAAGCTGTATTTTTATGTTTCAGCTCTCAAAAGCATGATCTTCTATGGAAACTGGTGCCACATGCAAGCACTTGTGCCCGGCGAGTATCATGTTGCTCACAGAAGACAGTAATGAAAAATGATGTCCCTCTAACTCACCAAATTTCAAGTCTAGCAGCGGCGGCAAAAGTGAGTAATCTGTAATCGGAGCGATGTGGAGGAGTGCAGCGCTGCTAATGCGACTAGACCCCGCTGTTCTCTGAGGAAGACAGCGCTGGAGGGGAGGAAGAAGACGAGGAAGAGAAGGAGAGTCAGAGGGATGAGCAAGAGGAAAGAACACACACCGAAGCAGTCGGGGGATCGCCTGCTCCAAACATGGCAGAAGGTACGGAACAAGGCGCTCTGTGTGGGCCCCATTATTTTTACTCCCCATTCTCTTTTCCCTTCTCTCCTTTTTGAAGACGGCGGGATTTTTCTCCTCCTCCCTGACATAAAAGTAAACAACGTTGCCTGCAGGCACAATTTTCCCGGCAACACAATAAAATGTGCAGTGAATTTATGATGGTCATCCATTAGCTCTTACCAAGGAAACATCACCCGTATCTGTCGTCCATCATTATAATAGAGGGTTAATGCACTGAATTTACATAAAAAAGTCATATTGTCTGCATGAATTATTTACACCCTCAGCTGTTTTTTCCAATTTCCCTCTTTTTTTTCCCTTCTCTCCGTCCTCTCGTTCGTGGCGAGGGGTTTTTTGGACCAGATTCTTGTCGAGAAAAATCTGACAGTAAATTCCGCCGTGAGGTGGTCCTGTCGCCGCCACCTCTCTGTCCTAATATTTCTCTCTCTCTCTCTCCCTCCCTCCCTCTCATCCTCGTCTTCTGTCTTTGTCTATGAGGGACAGTAAGTGCTGGGGGGCATTGTGATGTGCTCATTTACGGCCCTCTGGTTGTTATCGAGTCAATCATCACTGAAAAAACACTTCTAAGTAGATTTCACTGGTGATGACAGTGCATTAGCTTATCAACCCCATGTTGTATTTGACAGCAAGTATTTAGAAGAACATGCAATGTGAGTTTGAAAAAGGTACAATATTAAACATAAATTATGAAAAACATCCTTCATTACACCAGTCCATTTTATGTTAAAGTTACAAATCACAGGCGACAGCTAAGATTATTTCATCCTAATTCTTCAGTGGCCTAATCTGGTAAGGCACAGAAAATGATCACAGCGACAGGCGCACTACTGTAAGTGAATTATCCTGATATCACACCCGTATAATGAAGGCTTGTACAGCACTAACAGTTGCCTCTCAGACCCCGGGGAAAGGCTCAGTGATTGAGCAATTATGACAAGCTCAATTACTGTCATCATATTATCATAGCTAATCCAACTCCGCCATGCTGAGCCTTCCACTGCACTGATCACAGTGGCTTTTTCACTGTCACTGAGGTGAGAAAGTGCTGCCACTGACACCGCCTGTGCTCCCATGAACACGCTCAAATGAATATGTGGAAAATGTGTCAATCTACTGGTGTCTGCCTCCGTTTCTATTTTACTACTGGATGTCTCAGGGAGGGATGTCTTAATTTTTTCTAATTCTGCCTGACAGTGCCACAGGCGCTCGAGCCTGCTGAGCTAAATGTGTGACCCGTCTTGACAGAGTGCGGGTTTTGTGAGTTATCTGCTTCCCTGATATGGCTAACAGGCTTTCCAAGCGACGCTCACAGTGGCAGGCGGAGACGCGGCGCTGCCGGGACTCTTCAGGCTGAGCAGTGAAGCAGGAGGATGCTCACAGGGGGCTGCGGGAAGTGAGGAGGGTTCAGGAGTAGTGTGAGGTATAAGAGGAACCTATACAAATCAGTGACCCTACAACCCTTCGGATAATCCTCCAACAGTGGGAGTGACATAGGTCAGTCAAACTGATGTAGATGAGGAGGTCAGTGTTGAGGAAAGTCAAAGACAAAACTTGCACGGAGCAGGTGTTTTGCAGAGACAGTAGCAGCCATGCCAGAGGTGTGAGGGAAGGTGAATGGATCAATTGGAGCTGAGCCTCAGGTATAACCTATTCTTATCCATATAACACCCCCACCCTCTCCTCCACAATGCAACATGGTGTTTCCTTCCCTCTGTGGTCTTGTTTATTCCTCTCACTGGTATACATCTCCTAAGGGGCCTGATCCACGCTCGCCTCCAGGCCTGCTTCTCAGTGCTGTTAAGGAGGTGGGGATTAGAGGTCAGAAACATGGCCACCTCCTTCTTCGGCATCGATCGCATGTTTCAGGAAGTTATGAAGGCAATGAGTGGCCTGTTGAGGTGTAAGGTCAGGTTTGTGACCTAATGTCTTCCTCTACAGTGTTAGTCTGTCAGTCATTCTTCAAACAACAAGGGTGTTGTTTGAATTTCTTTTTACATTTTGTAAAACTCTTATTTTGTTTTGTCCCAATTTGCACTTGAGAATGCAATGCAAAGATCGTATGGTATTTAGTATTATTGCTGCATTAAGGTTGGTTTAACAATATGATTACATAATAACAAAAAAAAAATTATTTTGATTTTCCAATCAGCTCTTTCAATCATTTTGATCAAAAATAACTTTAATAAAAACCTTGTCTTGAACTCAAATATTTGTACACAAAGAGAATTTGTTTCTGCATTTCTGTCTAAATAGTCAGCAAGTAATAGAATCATACAATTCCACTACAACATTGTGGAACAACTAAAACTAGATTTGTTTAACTTTTGATTTATACTGTTTTTGTGATTAGTTTTGTGGATATTCGTATTGTTTGTCTATATTTGTTCTATTTCTTTCAACTACAAGTCATGTGTATCAAGTGCGCAGTTATGTACCATCGGAAAATGTATGCCTGTAACGTGTTTTATAAATAAGAACATTTATATGTATTGAAATGCATATTTATATTCTTCAATTTCACCATATCTCACAGATTATGTTGTAAGATTATGAAGTCAAGCTTTAAATCTTCCAGCACAGCTACCAGTAAACTCATACTCTCACACAACTTGCCAGAAAGGTAAACTAATCACTCACTTTGAAACAAAGTATCCCATGATGCCAAGAAGTGCTGAGAGGAACGCAAGCAGGTCAGTTTACTGTACAAATAGGGAGGCAAACAAATTTGCATGTCAAAATTAAAAATCAATGTGTTCCACCTCACCTAATGACCAATCTCCCGACTGCTGCTCTTGGGCTCTGATTAACATTCAGGGGGGTTCAGGAGAAAATGTTAGAGCAAAGCATTAATCTCTCTCAGCAAAAAAGCTTGTATCTTCTGACAGGTGGGTCAAAGTTGCCGTTTAATCTAGCCCATAATTTCGAAAATGTGCTGACAGAGTGTATTTTAATACATTAAAACCAGGCCGTGTTTGAGTGAGCTCAAAGCGCGACACCTCAGCAGGAAGTCTGTTTCCCCGGCTCTGAGTTATGGCATGTTGGGAAAAACAGGAATACTGCCACCAAATCCAGAGGAATGCCATAATAAAAATGCATCTGCGAGCGAGAGGAGGTTGTTGATGTATGATTTTTTCTGGTAGCTGCTGAGATTTGCCTGGTGTTACTGTATATGCAAATATGGAATTAGGGCATTTCGAAAAAATATTTTTGATAATAAACCAGCCTGAGGCAACATTACAGATTTGTTAGGCTAAAATAACATAATCACAAAATTATAGATCCTAATGCTATCTCTAATTTATAAATTAAATTATTACAATTTGCAGAAATGGAATCGTTCTTTCCAACATGAACAACAGGAGAATAAGTAAGATGTTTCCTGGTGTTAAAATGTCGACTTTCCCTTTGTTTTTAACCCACAGTAAAACATGTCTGGATTTGTATCAAGCCCTTAACCCACAGTAAAACCTGCCACAACTATGTATGTGTTCGATGGCCTGCACTTGACTTTATTGGCCGTGGGCAGCAAGGTGCCTTCAGAGGTGTCCTGCTTTCCTATTGAAAAATGTGTCTCTTGCCTCTTGCCCAACCTAGTGGAAATAATATCACTCACACTGAGAGATCATGGTGTCAGGGTCAATTGTCCTGCAAGTGATGGGGGAGATGGGAGACATGTATTGATTTTTCATTTTGTTGGGGTAAGCAAGCATGTTGCGGCTGGGCGCGGGTGCATTGAGGCGGACAGAAGTGCTAGCCTGCTCTTCCAGCTTGTCACCCGTGAGCTGTGACCGCCCAGAGACACCTTGGAAACAATTATCACACAAAACTATGAAAACACTATCCATATGAGCTTTTATTTGATCTTTAAAAATTCAAGAGAGTGCATACGCTCGAGGTAATAACCCACCCATTTACATTATTCAAAGCAAACAGAGCTGGTGGAGAGAATTTGGCCGGGAATCCAGAGAGGAAACTCAGCCAGCATCACCCCAGATAGCGAGGAGCCAGAGCTGGCACACCATGCTGTGCTATGCAGGGCGGAAATACTTGTCAAACACATTACATGATGCCACAGGTCACAGGCGCATCCCAGCCGTCCGGCCCATGCCTAACAGCTACAAACAGTGAATGAATGCCAAGTATAACAACCTCTGTGAACTTTGCTTGGTATGTTCAGCTCGAACCATCTCAAGCAGTTCATCTCTACAAAGAAGATGCCGTTTGATAAAGAGAGCAAGTGATTCCTATCAACTCCTCCATGTTCCTGTTCTTTTTGGCTTTGCAGTAGATCTCATTTCGGGTCATAACCTACACAGCGTATACTTGTAAATGCTCCTGTGGTGGCGGGACACAAAATGTCTACAACTCATTCTGGAACATGGCAGGGTTTAGAAGCCCCTTCCCGTAAGATCACTTCCTGAATAAACATGCATTTTGTGCATCGCTCCCTCCCTGTTCCTCATTTGCAAAGGTTACGCTCTCGACGGTGGTCAGAGGCGTGACAGACATGCAGGGTGGAGAGCACAGCGGTCATCTCTGCACCCCCGTCACCTTGATGACTGATGCAGCTCTCCACCCTCTACAGCGCCCTGCCTTCTCCACTGTCTCTGAGGGTCAGAGTTGAATGAAGGCAATATGAGCTCATCAGTATACCTTACACTTCCTGTTACAGTGGTAGCCAGTTCCTAAATATTAATGCAATCCTCAACCCTTCATAATGCTGTTCAAAATAAACATTTGGTGCAGAATGAGACGTGTCTGTGACAAGAGTTGAGTGTCAGTCATTTCTGCAGGTCAAAGATGAATATATCAGTAAATACACTCAAAACAGCCACACACATAGAAAAGACAAACTTATTTTCGACTGAACGAAGGCGAATCTTTGGAGTTACTCAAATAAATACAACGTGCCCAGGAGAATTCTGCAGTTTTAGTTGCTTAAAAATAAATTCAATTTGTATCTTATTTTCATAGCCAATGTCCTGCATCGCTTTTAGTTTACTAACCCAGGTCATTTCACTCATCAATTTACATCAATACATGCCCATTTATGAAAAACTGCTACACAGTGTATCAGCAAAGTAAACAAAGCAACACTTATCTAAATAGCACCTTTCTAGATCAGACGCCACAAAGTACTTCACAATAAGGCACAACTAAATATACATAAAAAGAGTTTGAGGTCTGGAGATGACCATGCTAAGCTTTATAGATGTATATGTTGGCAGAAAAAGGTAATGTGGATAACTAAAATAAACGATTTTAAAACTACAAAAATCCCAGTAAGAAGGGGAATTCCATGCATAATTTCTATTTCAAGCTTTCACACATATGTGTTGAAACTCATTCTTGTGCTAGGATGGGTGCAACGTACACTTCCTTTAAGCCGATATTAAAACAAAAACATCATCTAATCTAGCTATAAATCAAATTCCAATCACAGTTTATCAAAGTTTGAAAGGTCTCCAAGATCAGACGAGGCTCCTCTCACACCTGCTAGGCATGTCAGTGTTCGGGTGAGGCTGGGTATTTTATGACAGGTAACACACACACACACGCGCGCGCACACACACACATACATACACACATACACACGAGACACCTGTGGTACTTCCTGCCACTAATGCTGTAAGTGTTCCAGTTTCTTTCAGACATCGGGGGTGAGAGAGGTGAGAGAGGGGGCGACCCAACAGCTGGTTACCTTGGCTGACTCTCACACCTGTTAAAGAGGCACACATATTACAGTGTAAGCGGGCTGTGATAAATGGCTGATGCAAGCATGCGGTAATGGCCAACATGGCATTAGTTTCTCCTGTGCCATCAGTGGAAAATTCGTCAACCATTTTATCCAAAGGCAGAAACAAGAGTACCACTTGTGTACCAGGCATTTCAAAACAGATCCGTTTGATAAATCCTTGCTATGTTTTGTAACAAAAGTGTATAGCATAGACTGGAAGTACTTTAGATCTAAGGCTCTCTGTAGCAAACACTTGAGGCTCAATTTGTCAAATTCACTTTGGGCAGCACGGCAGAGTATATGACCCCGGTGAGCAGCCAGCCTCAGAGCAGAGGCTAAAGTGTGTGTAAACATTCAGTCGCTTGTGTGTGTGCTTTTATATGTAAGCATCTATATGGTAACACAAAGCAGTCATGTCCTCTTGTAAATAATTAGTTTCATGCCATGTTGCATTAGGGGCTTTGATCACAGCTGCTCCTGGTATAACAAGAAGTGCCCAAACTGTAATTTTCACGATTGTAACACCAACATGTGAAAATACTGTAATAGAGACATTGGGTACACAAGCATCCTTTACTGTACTTAAATATAAAGATTAAAGAACTCATTAAGCTGTTTGAGGGGAATGTTAACCCCTTTACGTTCTGCTGGGCAGTATAATCTATTACAATTAAATCTTTTTTTAACGTAGCTGGAATAAATATACGCTTCAAATAATGTACAAAGTTTCTCTTTTTAAATATAGTGAGGTAAATGGATAAAGTTGCATACAATGGAAAAACCCAAGTGGGTATAGGATACTTGTTCTTCAGAGCTTTACCTTATCACCCCACTTAAGTGAAGGCATTTGTTTTCCACAACAGGGATAGTAATATACAGTAGCCATTATATCTAGCCATTATTCAAAGCAATCTTTTTAGTACATACAGTTCACCAGTGAACCTCTGTGATGGTGCTACTGTATGTGCTTCCTGCAGAGCCTTTGTTCACATTACACCGCCGAACATATTTGCGTATGAGTGTGTGCTAGGTTCGGTGTCCGACTGCATTTCTGAATATGCTCCAGTGGTCTCTGCCCTCTATCACCTGGTCCATTGTGTTTGCAAATACTGCAGAGTGAGTGTGTGTGTGTGTGTGTGTGTGTGTGTGTGTGTGTGTGTGTGTGTGTGTGTGTGTGTGTGTGTGTGTGTAAGACATAAAACGATGTGAGTGAAAGAAGATGAGTGTGTTTTGGTTTATGTGAGAAAAGTATCTTTGAGGATCAGGATAGTAGATTCCCTGCTATTGTTTCTTTGGGTGTGTGTGTACCTATATGCAGGTGTGTGTGCTTGTGTGTGAACATATTCTCTCTTGCCGTAGAAGTGTGACCAGCTGCCAGTCAAAGGGGTCAGAGGGCAGAACCTGGGGGTCCAAGGTCGCTTGCATCTCCTCACCAGTCTCACCACTCAGCTATATTACAGGCAGCAGGGCAAACATGAGGGTCAACATTCATAAACCAGCGTGGTATGCATATACATGCAAAACAAATATAGTGTTGATTCTATTCCTCAACTTTAGCAAACATGAACCTTTTCAAAAATAATACTGATCTAACTTTTGCCATTTTGTTAATCATGCCTGAACTCCTTTTTCTAGTTTCTGTTCAAGCGTTTTTTTCATGTCATTCCATTATTTTCATGACTGAACTCTTTCTTGCATGTCTTACTCATCAATGTTCTTTGTCTCGTCTAGTTCTGTGAGTTCGAAGCCGTCCAGCTCGTCACCGTGGTCCACAGCTGTGACAGCACTAACCTCTCTGTGCCTTAAGTCATTAGACATGCCGTACGCTCTTTATCTGCCACCCACTTTCCTCAGCCCCTTCCCCTCCTCGATTCATCCACCCACTCCCTACTTTTTTCCTCCCTTTGCCACCCCCTCACCCGGTCATAAAGAATAGACAGATATACAGGAAGAGACAGAGAAAACCCTATCTCTTTTTGTTGCAGCTTTAATTTACTTTGAACATTAATATTTCAGGGCCCTCTGCAGGCTTGGTGCGGGAGCCGGTGGGAGCTACTGTGTGTGTTGATGCATGTGTGTGTGTGTGTGTCACATTCCAGCTGTAGAAAGGGAAAGGATAAATATTTTAACGGGTCTTATTGGAGACCCCTGTACCGACTCCACCAAACCAACATGGCATGGGTGCATGGCGGCAACACGGTTCACCTGGCTGCTCTGACCTTTGTGGCTTTGTCTCCTCATGTCCTTTATTTCACTCTTTCCTTTATGATTAGTTGTTGTGTTTTTCGTTATTCAACCAGGTTTGTCATCAATTAAAGATTAGCATTACCTCTTTTCAAAATAAGCTTTATTACAAGCTTTAATACTGGTCACAATGACTTATGAACCAACAGGTGAAACTCATTCTTATAAAGACATGTCCAAAGTCAATGGACAACTTGGTTGGGGAAATGGCGGAATTTAAATGTTTCCTTTTCATAATTCTATGTGATAATCAGTTAATTAGCAATATATCAAATGCAAATACGATTTGGTTATGTCCTCACTTCTCGTGTCTGTCAAACAGCACAGTAGACAATTGAAACAGTTCTATCCTATTACTTTTAAGACCGTAAAAGTCAAGTCGGGTAATACGTTGTTATATATTCACAACAATTAGGTCAACCATTTTTATAAACATTTAATAGTTTCAGGCATTTTTTTATGTAAACATGCCAAACATTATTTGATTTTAGCTTCTCCAATATAGGTTTGTACAGGTTTGTATCAATGAAAACTGAATATATTTGGTCAGACAACACAAAACAACAATATGACACGAGCCAGAAGATTGGTTAGATGTTCAATAGTCAAATAATCAATATTAATAATTAATTCTGGATTATTACCATTTGTATCCTGAATGATCATATTACTTGACCTGCTGACTTCTTTTTGACAATGTTGCAGCATTTATAGAGCTAAGCAATTAACTTGGTTACACAATTATTATTTTATAAGAAACAGATTAGCCCACACTATATTTATAATAAACTGAAATCATCCTTGACAGGTGCATTAAAGAAGCAAATATCAGGCACAACATGACCTCAAACAAATGTGTCCTAGTACATAAAGGTGCAGTGTACCGAGAGAAAAACGACCAATAAGCAATTTGGAGGAGTTGGAATTGGATTTTGAAGTTGGAAGAGGATGATGAGGATGCAGGGCAGCTTTTATCACAGATCAGTGGGTCTCTGAGCGGGGGTCTCCCGGTCGCTGCATCAGGGGCGCCCGGCAGGAGGCCATATTGAAATGAGGTGCCTTCCCCCAGGCTCTTAGCCACCCCTGACATTTGAGTGTATGTGTTAGTGTGTGTGTTGAGTGTTTAGGGTGAAGGGTGGGGGCTTGTGTTTCTGCCAGACCCAATTGCCTCCGCTCCCCTGCAACTCGTTTCCCCCTTCTTCTACCTCTACCCGCCCTCACACTCTTTCGATTGGACCCGGTTTCTCATTTGCCTATTCATTTAAAAGCGCAAAATGCCTACTGAGATCCAATATGGGGTTGAGGCAGGGGGGCGAGAGTGGGCCCTCAGCAGGGGTGGAAAACACAGCAACAACAAGATGAAGAGAAGGAGGTGGTGGAGAGTGAAGGAGAAAGGTGGAAGATACCCAGACCTCCGACAGCAGATGGCTTGAAATGGCTTCCCGGCTCACTGTCTTCTTTCCTTTCCTCCTCTTTCTTCCATGTCTCCTTCTCTGCCTTATCTCTCTGTCCCTTTTTTCTCTATTTCTCTGTTTTTCCTCACTGATGCTCTGCTCACTGGGGTGGTGCTGAGATTGGGAAGTGCAGCCCGTTTGACCCTGCTGCTGAGTCGAAGCAGGGGTTCGGACCAAACCCTGTGTGTGTCTGTGAAAGTCTGTTTTTAAAGAAACCACCCTCTGTCCACCTCTCTGTCATTATTTCACACCCTTTCTTCCCCTCACCTAAGAGACTTCCGAGACTCTAAAAGCCAAAGCAGAGCCCAACTTCTGAAAGTTCTTTCTGTGGGTTGGAAAAGTCAAAGAAGATAGCACTTTGTATAAATGCTAAAGGAAACGTGGTTAGCCCTGAGTAGCAGCGCAAGCACTGTATGACATGTTTTATGCATGGCCGCTGGGTCTCTCAGGTCGGGGAGTTTCACATCAACAAAGTGCGGAGGGTGGCTAAAGGTGAAAGGCATACTGGCAGAGGGCGTTGGGGGGTGAGCGAGGAAGAGAGACGAGGAGTGGGTCGAGAGGACTCAGAGTAAACAGTTCTAGATTCAAGCAGTGATTCAGTCAGTGGGGCAGAAAGCTGAACATAATGTAGTCGATGGAGAGTGTTTGTAGCCAGTGGACAAATACAGAACCAAAAAGTTTAGACTTCACTTTTATTAACTGTCGGAAAACACTGACTGCCATTACATTATTTAATGACAACAAGGGTGTTAGATTATTAGAAATAATGCTGGCTGACCAATCATTGCAGGCAAAAATGACATTATACAAAATGGTGTCCAAACTCGGTAGTTAGAGCCTCCTTTTGCATTATCTGCTGCAAAGTGTGCAGGTTCGACTCCCGAGGCCGGTAAACATCTCAGGCAACGTCGCTCCCTCTTTTAACTTTGCATCTCAAATAAAGGCACTCCATGGGCTAAAGAAAACATGTATCACTGTAGAGTAGAATTCAAGAGTATAATGTGACACGTGTTTAAAGGGGCACAAAATAAATATAACATAGATCTGAAAACACCTGGTGACCTCTTGCCTTTTTATGTTTGTGGAATATCAACAACGGCAAAAACAGCCAGCCCTTTTAATCATGAACCTGGTATAGCTGAATTAACTTAGAGAGATGTGGATTTCAAATAGTGAAACAAACGCATTGTTTGCACAGTAAATGCTTTTTTCCCCACTCTCTATGTCCACCTTGAACATGGGGTTGAACACCGGTTAAGAATAACGGCCCCTACACACGGCGGCGTGCGTTGAAGCTTGCCGGCGGGCGTGTCTGAAGCTCGAGCAACAACCAATCACATGAATCTCCCGCCCCGGACACACAAGCACGCGGTTTGATTGGCTAGAGCTTGTACTGGCATATGATTCGATTGGCTGACGCTTC
>NW_011336753.1:291383-297508 GCF_000735185.1 Notothenia coriiceps | reverse complement strand
GAGCAAAGCAAACCCACAATGCAGTTCGGCAAAGCATGACGTCACCCCATTCAAAGTGAATGGGCAGAAGCGTCGAAGCTTCAACGCACGCCGCCGTGTGTAGGGGCCGTAAACCTTCATATGTATAGGTGAAGCCGCTCATATAGAAGGTATATTAGCAGGTATTTCATGCAGAAACAACATATGTGGCAGGAGAGTAAATGAAACAGGGTGGTGTTAGAAAAAAAATTGTTATCTGATGAAAACAAAGGAAAACGGGAAGTAGCTGTTTAGTGGTTGCATCTAACAACCATCTTTACACTTAAACAGCCTTTTCTCTGATCTCGCACCATTTTCTTTTATCTGTTTGAGTACACATAAACAGAGACTCACTGCACCAGGCTAATTGCAAAGGCGATGCAATTTCCAGAACATAAACAAAATCAAAGGGAGCAGCACTTTCTCCCTACCCCGTTCCCTCTTTAATGTTATTCAGTAAGTGAATTTGGGTCCACCTCACAGAAACACCTCTCCTTGTTGTTAAAAAACATATTGTTCGCCTTTGCCAAAGAAAATCATAATGGAAGCTTTTTAAAAACCCCAAATTACCATTAATCGACTCTTTTTACAGCTCTTCCAGAGATGGGGGACCAACACCAAACCTAAAAGTTGCAATTCAAATGGTGATCTAATTGCATGGTTATTCATATCGATTTCAAAAGTGAAAGTTTGCCACAGCATTTTATGTTTCTTTCATTCCTCCCCTGCAATATGTGGTTGCTTATTTCAATGCGTTCATTGATGGCGTGTCTGTTGTCTATATTCCACGTGAATATTTAAAGCAGGAAATGCTGAAAGCACAGCGTTTACAACTACATTGTCCCAAAACACTGCAATCAGGAGATGATCTCATATATGCAAAAAAGGAAAAACAAGCGGACCCCCTCGCTTTCACGTTTGACAGAGTACCTATCCCTGTTGAATACATTAGAGGACCGGTAGAATGAGAGCAAATTAATGCCCGCTCACTTCCCCAGCACCCGGCCTCGCTGCAGTCGGGATGGAAAACAGCGATTCGTCCCCATTACATTTTTCATCATACCTGCGTGAGCGGATATCTACCTCCCGCCCACCATGAGACAATGTGAAACACATATGTCCTACCTTCAGAGGATACCCACACACTACATCTGTGCCTACACCTTGACCTTGCGAAATTACTCTGTGACAATCCTGAATGATAAGCACTGGGGTTAAGATTCAAAGCCTCCAGGATCCAGAGGAGAGAAAAGGAATGGGGAAAGTCAGCAACAAACACAAGGAGAGATGATGGAGATGAGGGGGGGAAAGGGGGCCAGAAGGACATCTATCCCCCTTTAAGTCCACCTTATTGGCGAGTGGTGACCCTGGACGTGGGGCTATTGTCGAGGCTCCTTATCATAATGTAGGCTGTGTTGTCTTCTCCATTACACCTCGGCCATTCAATTAGCCCCCATTACCATAGTAATAGAGCGCAGCGTCGCGAGGGTCAGGACTGACAAGGGGAGGAGGAGAGCGGTCAGAGGGAGAGAGAAGGAGACAGAGATATGTCAGTATACCTGTGGTATTATGACTATTAGGGCAACACAAAGTAATGTTAGGTAGTCAAATCATACAGGTACTACTGGAGAAGAGTAAAGGACGCAGACAGAAGGGAGGGAAAACATTTTAAGATTGATTTCTTAAATGTGGTTGAGTAGTCCCTCGATGTCACCTTGGGATCTGGACATTCTGATAAAAGCAATGACCTTGTAAGACATTGCGCATTTTCAAAAGAGGCAATACATTTATCAAAGAAAATTAAAGGAGAGAGCCAATGACAAGCGGCCAATTTGACTGTTTTCCACACCATCAATAGTGACTTGCAACAACTGGCACTAAGTGGTAGTGATTACCAATAATGAGTGTTGCAAAGCACACAAGAAGACTCCTGTTGATAAAGCATTTTTTTAAAGAGCAAGAGAAAGAGGGGAGGGGGGCGGTGAAGATGATGACATTGAGATAGTGTGAATATCAGTCAGTGAGCACTTCATCGTTTGCTTTGAGGGAGAGACAACACAGAGAGTATGGAGAGGAATGATAACAGATGAGAAGAGGGTCCAGGAGAACAGATCTGTGTTAGCGAAGATGTTAAGAAAAAGAAAACAACTTCCTTGAAATACTGGTGGGCACAGGATAAATACCAAGTCAGTGATTTACATTTTGTATAAGGATGCTCCAGCTTTATTCTGCACTTCCTCATGTTCCCCTTTCTTTGTCTTTCATCTTATCCCTATTTCCCCACCCCTTAATCACCACTGTCTGTCTATTTATCTCACTGCCTAAAACTCAATGAAGCTCACCCTTTATGCCCTCATTTTCCAGTTTTTTTTTAATTCTAATATTCTCTCCAACTTCCCTCCCCCCACAAACTCTTCCAAACTTGCTTTCCCTTCCCATTTGTCTCGTTTTCTCCTTGTCAGAGCCCTTGCCAAGGCTCGTGCCAAGCAACCAGTGCCTGCCTCTTGTCCCTGTCTGCATGTTGTCCTGTCGTCGCTGCCACTTTCTGGCATCGAACCCATGTGAGAGAGAGAGAACGATGGTGAGAGAGACAGAGAGAAAGGCGAGGGGCAAAGAAGAAAGGCAAGGAAACAAGGGAATGCATGCAGATGCAGGGCCCATCTCGTTTACAAATATGCAAATGCTGTTGCCTTTGTGATATGCAAATGAGAGATTACAGAGCGCTAATTAGGGTCAAAAGAACTGTTCACGTCAATTAGGGGAGAATGAAAAAAGATCCCCGCTCTCGCTGGCCTCCAACCCCTGCCACGGATATCCTCAGCTTTTGTCTTAAAAAAATGGAGACATGAAAAAGACAAATAATGAGAGACATGGGTACAAGGGGCGGTGCACCAGCGTTTGGATAACCAGCATGCATCCTGAGAAGGGCAGAGGTCCAGGTTTGTTTGAGTGGAAGGGTTTTACTTTTTATCAACACAATGACGCACATCTTTGTCTCCAAACCAATGATTAAAACTCAATTCCAAAATTCTATATAAAAAAATCAGGTTGCCCAATCATAACTTTGTCAATGAAATGCAGTCATTTATTTTTAAAAGTAGGCACATGTTGCTGTCACGTTTGAAGTGTCTGAATTATAATTTGTGGATTATGATTCTCTACAACCTGCATGTTATCTTTTTCATTTCCGTCCCACTATGACAAAACAACTACTACCATCTCAATTCTGATTCTGAAGTTAAAACACAATACCTAAGGTTCTGATACTCTGCTTGTATCTACATTCTAGCTGGCACCCATTCATTTTAGGACATGTCACCTAATGCAATCATATTCTTCTTACTGCATACAAGTTGTATTGATCCAACATCTCCAAAGGAATGTGAAGTCAAAATGACCGTGGCAATATATTTACAATAGAATATCCTCTTGTTATGCCATATCTAAAGTTCCTATAGTTCCATTGGACCCCACCTGCCAGTTATTATCTATTCTATTTTAATCAAATATATCTTCTTGACTTGGTGTGAGCACGTTCAGCTGGGTGATAACTAATCAAAGGAGCCGCATACTTAGATAAAGCAAGTTACAGACAGGAAGTGGGACACATCGGGTGATGTGAGGTAGACTCCTTCTCTCTGTTTCCTTCTGCGTGTGCAGGAAGAACACACAGTTATATTTGCATCCTAATGACCCCTCTAGTGGCCCCCGAGGCTGGGCCCTCTGCATTACCCTGAGATCAATTAGGGCCAGGGTCTTCTGTGCCCCATTATAAACCAGTACAAATGTCCCTCTCTCCTCTCTTTCTCCCACATGTGCCCTTCATCTGCACCTCTACCTTCTCACTTCTCCTACATGTGTCGAATTCCACAGCTCCTGCACGCACAAGTTCACATTTGCCTGTTATAGACACCATTCCCTAATCACATACTTTAGAAATACACACAGACATTTGGTTCATAATACACTAAATCTACCTTCACATTATGCACACACATGCATAGAACTGCTGTCCTTCCCTCTGTGGTGCAGTGGAGAGGTGAAGGATGAGTAGGATCTGTCTGTAGATCTTTCTCTCCCTGTGATTCGCTCTCAGACTTGCTGCCGGGCAAAGCCCCACAAAGTCTTGAGATGTCCGGGTTGTGAAATGTACATCCTTTTGACAGAGCCGGGTGTTCTTAAGGCTCCTGTGGCTGCCAATCACACCGATCTAAAAGCACAGGAATTCTACCAGGGGGCTGAAGAACTTGACTGGGGATGTGCAGACTGCCATGCACCTTGGTTCTCCTTTTTTCCCTCCATATGTTGAATGTGAACTTTGTCTAAGACATGGAGCTGTTTGATCATTCCAGAAAACTAAAACTCATACTGCTCCAGTGAATAACATGTTGAGTCTTATAATACAGCAGATCAAATCATACAAACAAACATGTATTTGTAGCTGGAACACACTAGTCTCCACACTGTGCAGTTGGTCAAACAAATGAATGCATGTATCTATATCTCAGTGTTTAAGACACCCTTTGAACAGTTGAACTTCTGTGAATACAAGTGTCCTTTTATTTGTCATTGATATTTCAGATGTTTGTCGGCCTTAAACAAGAAATGAATGAATTTGGTAAATCCCAGAGTTCACTAAAACAGTTTTCAAGTTGGGAGGGTGGCCAGTTTTTTCAAGTCTGAGACTGTCTTTCTGTATATTGTATTGTTGAAAACATCTACAGATTTGGTATTTATAATTGAGAAATTAACTTTACTAGAGTAATCCATAGTTGAATATTGTGGCATTTTGGAAACGCTGATTTGCTTCCTAGTTGGATGTGAGCTCTGTCCTTGCATCAAACAGCCCCTAGTGAGTTACAGTATGTTGGGATGCTCCATTGTTCAAGTCATGCCTTCTTTCTGAGCCTTTGCCTAATTTAGCCAATCCCTGATTCTAGACAGTTTCAGAAGGTTTCATTTGACTGTCCTGGAATCCGGCAGAAAGAATGCCAAACACTTCCTCTGCTGTATTGTGGGCCACAGGGAGTCTGTGGCTAAAGATGGCATCAATCCCAGGAGATTTCTTCTCATACAGGCTTTAGGAAACCTCTCTCACTATTGTGTGTGGCATTCCTCCTGGTTCCATTGCGAGAGGGGGGATTTGCACCTGCATGGTTTTGTTACCCATTGATCTGTCTGACTCTCCTCTTTGGTCATAAAACTGTGTGATAAGAGTTGAGATGCCCTCCTCACTTGCCCTTCAGCAATAAAAATGAAGTTCACACCAGCAAAGCGGCATAATTTAACATTTTCAGAGACGACTGCTTCCATAATTGTTAATCTATACAAATTAAAATGTGTTCTAAAACTTCTGTCTAATTTTCCTACATGTTTTCTCCTTTGACACTCTTTTCTGTTTTACACATGCACATAACAATGTCTCCACTACAAGGTGGCGACTGCAGGCTAATCTGAGCAGTCTTAATATGTCATTAATATGTGAATAAGACGAGTGTAGTATTGTCATTTCAAAATAGTGATACAAATGTTAATTTATACAAAGTACAGTAAGAAAACAACATGAATACCATTTGTTTTTGTCAGATATTGTGTTTGGTATTCCAATGTACAAGGAGGTTAATCATAATGCAGAGCAATAACGTCTGAAAATGTTCAGATCTAAACTGATGCAAAGTCCTTCAGTGTTTGACTACATTATGCTACATTTGGGATGTTATCTGTAATTTGATCTTTGCAAGTTTGACAATGCAAAAGTGAAATTGCTGTGCCAGCAAAAAGCACACAAAAATAATTGAAACGGCCTAACAATGCTTCTCACTTTGCAACACTTTGGATGTAAGGGTTATTTTATCGGGGCTATTTTATTATTCAAGCAAGAAAATGATCATTGATTTGTCACTGACACTGTGCAAAATGTATTTGTATTAGTCATGCACATGTGGTGTTGTTGAATACAATGGTAAAGCTAATCATTGTTGTGACTCACTTGGCTCTTAGTAAGATCTCCATCCATGAATGAGGGGACATTTGACTGGGACCGATCCAATAGTAGTTGAGGTAATGGCTTTTGTTCAGTTGCTTCACCATGGGGGGGGGGGGGGGAG
>NW_011336753.1:286596-291378 GCF_000735185.1 Notothenia coriiceps | reverse complement strand
CACACCCACACACACACACACACACACACACACACACACACACACACACACACACACACACACACACACACACACACACACACACACACACACACACACGTCTGATCTTTTACTAAAGACAGCTCAGTTTGAGCTGAGGGACAGCTTTAGAGTGGTTTGTAGTGTGTGTGTGTGTGTGTGTGTGTGTGTGTGTGTGTGTGTGTGTGTGTGTGTGTGTGTGTGTGTGTGTGTGTGTGTGTCTGTCTGCTCATGTGTCTCATGAAAATGTGCCACAGAGACATATGGGTGCACCAATGGAGTATTTTTGTCCACACCTTGCCGGAGGACATTGTATATTGATGTTTGTCACTTACACTTCCCACAACGTGTCACAACACTGTTTGACTTTTAGCTCTGACATGTGAGGGCCTCACGGACAATGAAGCGTTCCGATCAGCATCTCTCAGCCCCTGCTCGGGCCTCTCGGCCTGCCATAGAGGTGGAGGAGGAGGCAAGCCCCCGGGGTCCGGGGACTCGACCCCTGCAGCCTGCCTTCTCATCTCTGCACTGACGGTCCCTTTGCACCTCTCAGCAGCTGTCAATCAAAGGCCACAGATGGAAAGTGTAGGGAAAACCATGAGAGGAGGCTCGATGAGATCTAGGTCTAAGTGAAGTTTTATGGTAGTATAAGGTGTTTTATTTTTCAATATTAGTCTGTGTGTGACAGACACAGATAAGTCACAAATTATAATTCAAATATATTCAAATATTTCCTTCTCATTCTTTTTTAAGGCTCAGACAGAAAATAAGATTAACATGGTGGATGTTTTCGTGCAACTGGCTTAACCAAGTTACTTGTGAAGATTTATACTTTAACATAATTGAGGGCATAAGACTTTTAGCTAAATCTGTTCTCTCAGGTTTTGAGGGTTCATATAAAAAGCTGATGGCTTGACTTTCATGATAGAATCAAGATTTTTAGGCACAATTTAGGCACTTTTTAAACAAAGTGTTAATAGGAAGAATATGAGTCCAGCATTTCATTAACAAGCAGAAGCACTGAGGTCAAATCAGTGTCTTCAGTAAGAGAGACCAACATCTGGTCAGCTGAAGAAGTTAAGGCATTGTGCAAGTTATTGACTTCAGAGGCCTGCTGATCACTGCCATTGATTCCTGCCTCTGCAGTCAATTAGATCAATGGGGCATCTTTAGGGCTGCTTAGCCATGTGTCAACTGTCACACTCTGCTATCCCCTTCATTTGTTCTGCAGCACATGCTGCCAGTGCACAGATGGTAACCTATACAGTCCTACAGGATGCAGAACAATGAGCAAAATGCTTTGAGGATTGAATTCAACTATTTAAAATTGGGGCTTGATTTCAAGATTTTCAAGATATGAATATTAGCATTATTTAGTCGGAGAGATACTTTAAGTACTTCAAATAGAACTAGTCGTTTTTCTGCGTCTTCTTTTACTGTATATCATGTGTTGTCTTTTTTATGTACGTGTATTTTAAAAACTCTCAAAACATAATGCAGGAAACTGAAACTGTTGGAAACTAGTGACAATTCACAAGTGGTGTCTTCTTCTGATCAACCAAACTTTCTACTGTAAGTCGATTTATTCAGTGTTTCTAAGGACAATTCTTCTAAGAGTACATTTTGTCTGAGATTTATCATATGATTACTGGAAATGTGTTAAATGTGCATGTTTGATATGGGCAGGAGCTTTAAATTGGCCTAAGTGTGGGCGGCTATACAGTGCGTGGAGACTGAACTCTATTAACGGAACGTTTGTTGATGCACATCTCGCAGACAACAAAAGCAGTAGACTAAAGGATTGTTGCAGTAATGAGTTTTCCAAACACGGACTCGCAAATGTGGACCACATGCCAACAGTGGCGTGCTGCTACCTTCCAGCCTCCTCACCCCTCTGCACGTACATCCACACACACACACACACACACACACACACACACACACACACACACACACACACACACACACACACACACACACACACACACACACACACACACATTTCAGCCCCCACCCAACAAACAGAGGCTCGCGGCAAGACCCTGGGAGACTGCCCCCCCCTTGCAGACCCCTTTCCCCTCTCCCCTCCCACTGACCCCCTCAGCGACGGACCATTGTTTACTTTCACTCTCCTCCACGGCCCTGCTGGTCCGGGGGGCCGGCCGAATCGTTACATTATTGTCTGGTCCTCCCTTGCACCCCCCTCCCCTCCCGACCCGGCCTGACCCCATTCACAGTCCTCAAAAGCACCATCTGTATCACCCAACAGTCAGGGAGTGAGAGAGAGGGAGAGACGGGGCAAGGAGGGAAAAGAAAACAAGGCGGGGAGAAAGGAGATGACGGCCGAGGCGGGAGGGAGGGAAGGAAAGGGAGAGAGAGAGGGGGGAGAAAGAACGTGAGGCATCTGAATGGGTGTTGCGCTGTCTGTCGGAAAGTATCTGTCAAATAGTTTTCGCAGTGTGAAGGCTTCCCCGCTGCTTTCCTTTCTTCAAACATTGTCCTTATTGATTTTTTTTACTGCCTCCTTTTATATCTCCCTTCAATTTCTACTTTCCACAATCTCCTAATCCTCCATGCTTTTTCCCACTCTGCACATTGCTTCCCTCAAAGTTTTTCTCAGACTGTTCTACAACGCCATTCCCTTGACCCGCTTCTCTGCCTTCCTCCCTCCTGTCTCCATCCTCCCCCACTCCTCAGAGTACATCCTTCATCCCGCTGTAGTGTTGCTGGAGCATTCCAGGGCCTCTTGTATGGATGCATGTGTGAGGAAGGCGGATTTTCCCATGGGGCCGCAGGTGAAAACTGGGACTCACTCTGTTCGCCGAGGGACGCCATCTGTCCCCGTCGACGCACTTGCTAGAGGGGAGCCCCGTCACCCCTCCTCCCTCCCTCCCCCTCCATCCATCCAACCCACCCTCTGTCCATCCACTCGCCGTCCCTCCCTCACGCGGGTCTACCGTGCTGAATCACCCAGGAATGCAAACCCCTCTTTCCCTCCCCTTTCTCCTTTCTTCCCTCTCGTTCTCCCTCCGTCCCGTCACTAATTCATCCATCGCTCCCCCTTTATTTCCCTCCCACTCTGCCTCTTTTCGACTCGCCTCCACCCTTTTTTCACCATCTCTAATCAATCATCCATATATGACACCAGTGGCAAAATTATTAAATTATCATACATTTGTGATGAGCCCAGTGAGAACAAGGGATACTGTTTTAATTGCCAGCCCATGACCTCTAATTACGCGTATTAGTTTGATATTTGAATGAATGAACTCAACTGTGTTTGACATTTTCCAGTAGATAAAGCAATAATATGCCTAGAATAACTGTGATTAATTTAACAAATTGCCAGACATTACCACAAGAATAGCATGACATAACCTGTGAGACTGTTTGAAATCAAATTAATTAATTTAAAGAAATGTAGGACTGCAGAATTGGTTTTGCCTATTTAGCATTTCCTAGATAAAAGTAAAAACATATATATATTTCAGTATTGTTTCAAATGTGGCATAATTTCATCAGCGAACCATGTGTGAAAAAGAGACGTTGTTTGTGATTACGCTGTAGCCACACACGGCATGTGGTTTAATTAGTGCTTCAGAACCAAGTAAACAAACTGATGAGGTCACCTAGCATGGGAACCAGAGGGAGTCCCTCCGAGGTGCTACATGTCCGTGTCTGAGGACCCGGGCCCAGCTGTCAGTGTCTGTATTTGTCCGTCTCGGAGCTGGTTCTGACTGCTGGGACGCCCAACGGTCAGATGAACGCGAGGACAGTGAGAGCGCACTTTCACGTGGGAACCTGGTCGAGGCGTGCAGACAAAACAAACGCAGGGGCAGCTAAGTGTGAAACCTCCTAACTGTCACGGAGAGGGTGAGAGAATGAGTGGATGACCCCCCCCCCCCCCNCTTCTTCGCCCTTACACTTCCTCCCCTCGACTCTCCCATCCCACAATCCCCCCCCCAAAGCGCGTCCAGACAGACATGCACAGAGACACACAGTCACTTTTCCCCCCATCCTGAACACACGCGCACGCACACATACACACAACTCCACGCCCCCTGTCAATCAGAAAGCAGAGTGTCACGCAGTCACAGACACTGTCAGAGAGAAAGGGAAGACGGAAAAAATGGGGAGGAAAAGTGGCCCGTCAGTCACTTTATCGCTCGCTGCCCCCTCTGTTCCCCCTCTCTGGGCCAAAGCACAAAGAGGGACAAGAAAAGAGTATGAGGGGAGCAAATGAGAAGGCGATAGGGACGGAAAAGAGAGTGGAGGGGTTGTCGGAGAGAGGTGGCTGGAGAGGAGAGTTAAAGTGTCCCTTTTTTCTCACTGGCCGACTGCAACAAAGAGCCAGGCGGGACACTGCGCTGGGGTGGCGGTTTTTTGCCTGGGCCTCCCTTCGATCCCTACCCCCCAGCCCTCTGAGGTCACCCCTCCGGTGACCCCGCCTCGATTGTTTCCCGTCGCTCTGTCAGCTCTGATTGTTGCTGACTGGTTAAATGGCTGAAAACCAAAATGGAGGGGCTTGGGGGGGAAATAAAAGTGGAAAAGAAAGAGTAGGAGTGTTAGGATTTGGGAAAAAGGGATGGCTGGGGTGGAAGTCGCCCCCTTTTCTTTTTCCTGAGATAACTGACTATTTGACCCAAATAAACAATCTCCCTTCACCAAAAAGAAGTGGCAGGAGGAGGAGAAG
The DNA here is from genome assembly GCF_000735185.1 of Notothenia coriiceps. NCBI lineage: Eukaryota > Metazoa > Chordata > Actinopteri > Perciformes > Nototheniidae > Notothenia > Notothenia coriiceps. The sequence goes on along the minus strand of NW_011336753.1, from coordinate 286,667 downwards.
GAGGGTTCAGAGGGTTTGAGGTTCAAAATGTTGGGTGAAGATGGTGAAATAGCGCCCCCTCTGTAGTGGTG
>NW_011336753.1:279614-286556 GCF_000735185.1 Notothenia coriiceps | reverse complement strand
CACAGACACTAAGGAACTAAAGAATATAAACATATAAACACACAGGAACGTCCTCTGATTAATGTTTGGGTTTCCATTGCATCTCAAGAACCATGGACATATTAGACCAATTACACGTTCAAAGCCGATAACTTTGTTTGAAGTTAAAAGCCGGAAAAGTGAAAGTGAAATTGATGTAATAACATATATTAGGCCCGTCTTTGGCAACAGACTAACACGAAGCCCCATCCTTCACCAAATACAGAACACTGTCCTAGCAAATGTCTTATTATCAAGCGCAGTGATTGAAAGCCTATAAAAACCTGCTTAGTTTCTGTTATAGGGAACAGATTTCCTTGATAGCAACCTGAATGGCCTCACTATCGGACTTGGATGAGATAAGTGTTTAAAGACCTGTTCCTGATCAATTATGCAAGCATATACATTCCCTGAGCTCCTTTCCAATCAAACAGCTAAATAAGCCATGGTCTGGATGGACCGCTTGCTCTAATTGGACAAATGGCTTGCTTAATTGATCATTGATTGATGATCAATATAGAACATGTGTTCTTGTTCTTTACAAGGCAGGTGATTGAAAGCCAGCTATAAAATCAGGCAGATAGTTTGACAGATGCCGATGGGCTCTCATCACCTTACTGTAAGGAAAGAAGCAGAGCAGGAATGAGACACGGGAGGCTGTTTTTTTCTTCTTTTCAAGCAATGTTGAGCTCCTACCTTCGAAATTAACTGAACAAAAGGAGGAAGTCTCGTTATTTAATTTATCTTACAGGTTAAAGAGATATAAGAGAGACCGAATGATGGACTAAGGACAAAAAGCTATTTGAGGAAGGGAGAGCAGAGATGAAGGTAAAAGAGAGGATCTGCACTCTATTTGTGTTCCATCTCCACTCCATATGTGTATCACTTATCAGTCAAGACACCTGTTTGAAAGCGGGCAAGTGAGTGTGTGCACAGAGAGGAGGTGGGGGGGGGCTGTCTCAACGACCGTGCCGTCCCGACAGAATAAGGGGACATCATTGTGGATCCCTTTGATCTGCTGCTCATAGATTCGCTTGAAAGGATCATGGTAGAGGGAGAGACGGATGCAGACAGAGAGACACTTCACCCGGGCATCAGTAGGCCTTCGCCTCAGCCTCAGGTACCATCGCTGCTCTGTTTGTGAGCCAGCTCTATTAAATATGAAACGCTAAGACAAAAGGAGGGAGATAGAAAAGGGAGGGAGCGGGGGCCACAAAGGGCACCACTCAATGCCTTTGAAGGGGCCCTGAGACGAGGGGCGTCGTGAGCACACCTTGCACAGACACACACACACACCAACCCTCCAAATGATGTGGGTGGATAGGGTAGCTAATATCCACATTTGCATCTTGTGTTTTTTTGATCACTTTTCCCGGATATACCACAAAAGGAACACTGTTACTGAAATTAGACCTAAAAGCTTCGGTTAGCAGATGATAATACATGCATACATGTGTTTGGAGTGGTGTATGTGTTTAAATAGAAATTAAGACAGCTGAGATTAAAGCGCCTTTAATGGTTTTATGATGAAGGGATCCGTATAGAAAATATAGACTTTTTTCAATCACAACAAAAGACGATATTAACCATCTACATGCACAATTTAGTTTAATTTGGGAAACACATAATCATGGTTTTCATCTGTTTGGAGGGCTAATTGGCTGTGCCATTTTTGTATAGCAACATATTGGATCTGAATGTCTAAGCAATTAACATAAAGATGCTTTTATTTCATTTCTGTGTTCTTCATGTCTTTATACAAATGTTTTAGTGAATGTCATTTGATGTGTATTTACTTAATATATTGGTTTCAAACAATGACAACCTTTTAATTTTGAGGTCTTGAAAGCTTTACTGCTTATTGTAATAGATTGTAACTAGTGAGACGTGGAAATTAGTAATTAAAAAAACATTCAAATGTAATGTGCCTGAATATTTTTTGCTTATATTTTGATGATTGTTTGTTTGTTTGGGTGCACTGGTCAGTTGGTGATGCCAAAACTTCTTCTTAATATATTCACAACATTATGTTTCACAACAATAGTGGCAGAAATTCATTAATGCAATACTATGTGGTAGCTTATCATTATGTATCAATGTTTGAATGTGCAGAATTTCAGTGTTAACCATTTTATTAACACATATAACTATACAACTACAATTTGTGTCAGTTTTATACTTGAAAGTGGTCATCGCATACTTTCACCTTACAACATGATTGTTTCTCAATGACAAAACTCAAACTTCTTCTTAGCAGCAAAGTGTATTGATACATCATTTTCAGATATTATTACCTCTATGACATGAATCCATCAGTTTGACAGGAAGCAGTATGATAAACAGCCTGTTCATATATCAGTGACAGTTTAAAGCCATGTTCAACATTTTCTACAATTCTGATAATAATTTACATTAATTAAATAATTGGAAATCCCCCAAAAGGTTGAAATAGAATTTATCACAAGGCTAGATCAAAAATCGTTCATTTTCACATACACAGCACTACTAGAAGAGGGGGCATCAGTGACACAGACTGATAACTTGTCTTAAACTAAATGACCCCTATCAGACAAACTTCAATGGGCTGTCTTTGGAAAACAATCAGCAATGTGCTCCTCGCTGACCTTTAGCGACTCAGCAGGCTCGGTCCAATCACAGAGTATTGACATTATCCACCACACGCCATTTATAACGTCAGCCGCTGCTCGCCTCAAAGGTCCAGTCGAAATACCAGCACAGTCATGTTGTGTTTTGGTTGTGTTGAGTTTGAAGGAGAAGAGTGGGATGTGCGGGTGTTTCAGGTAATCTGTGTGATCGCGGAGTAGGTGATTAGAGTGATTGCTCCAGGTCGATATCAGTTTCACTTTTTACTTTGTGTTCCCTTCTACTAAAACACACAGTTGTACAAAAGACACACATACAGGAACACAAAGATGGAAATATGGACACAGAAACTGGGGGTTAATGCCCCAACAGACATTTCACACACACTATCCATCTCTCATCCACCCAAACCCTGTGACAAAGAGGCCATCTTCCAAATGAATGTCCCATCACCTCCCCTCCACCCAGTCCACATAAGCCATATCAAGTGCAGACCTATATGAAGCAGGGTGGAGGTTTTGGTGTGTTACTTTGGTCACCGGGTCTTCTAAAAGCACCTCAAGGCCTCGTCAATCCTGCCAGATCACCCATTTCATCTCCATCTGGGGGTGATCCATCTCGGCGGGCCCAGCCAGGCTCCATTACCCCCAGACGAGCTGTGAAATAGCCATTATGTGTGTGCAGGCATGTGGGGGGAATAGGCCTCTGTGTCGGCCGTCAGCCTTTACCAGCCAACAATGGGCCTCATATGTGTGGTTGAATACCCCGCTCAGGTCACTAAATACAAAAACATTGAAATAGTGGTGGCTCACCGTCCAGAAAAGACGGACGAAAACAAGGAAGGAAACTGTTTGAGATGTTGGAATTGGATTGGATGCGAGGAATGCTAATCCATTATGTGTTTTATGAACATAGACACTGATGGAGGGCAGATGCCAGATTGGAACACCATTTTCAATACAGTGGTCTCTTCTAACATCATTAAAAACCAAATGAGGGGAATATCCTTTGAAAGAATCATGTTGATCCCTCCAGGAAAGACTTGCAGAATATTTGTCATGGCCTAGTGAAGCTGCTCTGGAATATTACTGAACTACACAATGGTTTTGCTTTGCTTTGTAACACATATGTGTAGATACAGGAGATATATACTGAACTTGCTTTTATTTATTCGGAATGAATTTAGATCACTTTGCAGATCACGTTAAAATATATAAGTATGAATCTGTTGATCAATGGGAAAAATACATGTTTAACAATGTTGTAAATAATGTAAAATGTAAACTCCCAAGAGGTTGAACATTTTTTAAAGACCACCAGCAACCATTATTGGAATTATCAATTAATCTGTTATTGACCGTCCAACATTGGTCTTTTGCTTTCGCCCAAACCAAAATTGGATCGACATTACATTCTCTTGTCCAACGTCTCCAAGATACCATATATTACAGAGAGACATTATCAAGGATTACATGACACCAGTATCATGAGGAGGGGATAAAGACAAAGACAGGGGGAGAAAACAAGAAGAAGAGAGCCACTTCCCCTGAGAGCCCTCTCGTTAGCACTGAAACAATGTAGGCTTAATACCGAGACCAAGGACTTGCTTGTCACATGTAAAGTGCTTTGCATTAATTACACTCCATATACACTCTATTAATAAGACTTTCATAAGGCCTCAGCACGTGGTCTGGGAGTGTGTGCGCAATTGTGTGAGATCTTGTAGTGTTTGGACTGATGTCACGTCAGAATCGGAGGGGGAAAGCAGATCTCACACTAGAAAATAGTATACAGAGAAATAGTATCATATGTGGTGGTTCAATATGATCATGTCCGTCCTAAAATGCTATGAGTGGACTGTAAAAATGTGCAGAGCATGCGTTACGTCTAGAGCAAGTTGTCTGATATATAAAATAAAATATACAGAAATGGCTTCCCTGATAATCTTGAAATTGTCATATCTACTGCTGTTATGAGTAGAACATTACTCATCCAGTTGCACAACAGAAAATGACAACAACAAAAGGTGGGTTTTTATTAATTAAGCCGCAGATTATTTACATGTAAAAAGTGGAAATGCCTGTCTTTAAGGCCAAGTATTCGGCCATTGTTTGAATTATCTGAAAACAGAAAAATTACATTAAACACTAGGACTATTTAATTAATGTACCATTCCATAAAGCAGGGGTGGGGAACCTCCGGCCCCCGGGCCGTATACGACCATTTGGTACGGCCCTCGAGGTCATTTATAAACACACGCAAAAAAGATTTTTTTTTAAGAAATCTAGACCGCAAACAAATTAAACAAAGCGAGTGCCTGTTTTTCCTGGCCAAGGTCAGGGTCCTTGAACACAACACGAGCCTAACGTGTCATCACGTGGTATATGTCTCGTCTGACAGGGGTGCAGTTCTAACGGAGAGCACCAGAACGTCGCTCCGGCACTTCCAAGCAGTGCCCATAAGGAGCCGTACACATGCCGCAGTTTTTGCGTGGCTGTGTCTTAGTTGTAAGCCCAGTGGTTCATCTGTCATACTGATCATACAGTCAATAACTTTGTTGTTATTAGCATCTGGTTAGCTAGCTATGCTAACGAATATAAGAAGCTTTTTCTACAACCAGTGAGGTAAAGGCACATCTTTATATGATCATTATAGTTATAAAAAAAAATAAGAGAATAAAGTAAACAGGTATAAAATACTATATGACAGTAAAAAAAGTTGTTATTAATAAACAAGAATACAGTTTGAAAGGGGAGTGATTTGTAAAATATCCATAAAGAAAAAGTAAATCTGCTTACAGGTCTGTTTCATATGGGTGTTGAGAGATGTATCCATAGATCTCTTAATGTTGCTCCCAAAGTGCACCAGATTGATGCTTTTAACTTCAAGATTTAAAAAAGATTCTTCCCGGGGGAGCATGCCCCCTGGACCCCCCTAGAGGAGGTTAGGTCCCCCCCCACTGAAATCATGTCCACATGGATAGGAAACTAAATACATTTGCACACATCTTGTGTCCAATATCTTTCTGTTTTGGTGGTCATGCCACAATCCGTGCACGTGAATGCATGCGTGAGTCATGGTAAAATATCTGGATTATGAGGTTGCTTTTTCTTTGCTCAGCATGAAAGAAAGGCAAAATGAATGGGCTGTGACTGTAGTATTTTTAAGAAGAGGTCAATAATTTGTACGGCCCTCGGAGGATGTTGAAAAAATTGAAATGGCCCTTGAGAGGAAAAAGGTACCCCACCCCTGCCATAAAGGAACATTTAATTGCAAATTCTCTCCTTTGAGAAGCTTGGATGAGAAACTGCTTGGTTTCTTTAAAGTTGTTAAAAAGACTGACTAATCCATTATTAATAGTCAGCTGTAAATCTACTTCAATCCATTTGGAAATTACTGGGTATGTGTGTATTAAGCCTGTATGTGTTTGAGTGTCTAAGAGACTGAATGTGAGGGTGCGTTATTTCTTTTTATAGCACAAGTGTAGATATGTGTATCATTGCATACACTTGTTTATGTGTGTGTAAGTCTGTGTGTGCTTGTGTGTGTGATGTATCTTTTAGCTGCGGATAGATAAACAGTGGAGACAAACATACGCTGCATCAGTTTAATGACCCATCCCTGTAGAGTCCCTCTACATTCAATTAGCAGGAAGATAATTAATCGGGCCAAGTCTCTGGCTGCTGCGCTGGCTGGCGGACTGGCAGCGGGAAGCCAGGTGGTCTTACAGGAAAGGGTGTGTGTGTGCATTTGTAATGTGTATACATGTGTGTGTTATATTGCACAAAGGGATGAAAAACTAAGATAGATTCACTGTCTTAGTCTCTCTCGTTCTCTCTCCCTTTTGCTTTTTCTCCAGAGACAATGGCCAAAAACAAACACAGGGACATAAAAACAGCAAAACAAAGGAGCTTTACATAAGAACAAAATGAGTCCACAAACACACATCCTCAACCGCACACATATACTGTAAAGATTAAACAAAAATACATAATTGTTTTTTGCACATCTACTGTCTATTTAGGTATCTTTGTGTCCGTCTTACTGACTTTCACCCTGTCACTACTGTTCTGTCACTCTTCCTCTCACTTTCTCTCTCACACAAGTACACACACAAGTACACACACACACACACACACACACACACACACACACACACACACACACACACACACACACACACACACACACACACACACACACACACACACACACACACACACACACACACACACACACACACACACACACACTACGTAGTACGTAGTACGTACGTACGTACGTAGTACGTACGTACGACTACGTACTACTACTACCGTA
>NW_011336753.1:272593-275093 GCF_000735185.1 Notothenia coriiceps | reverse complement strand
TCCTGATCGCTTTTTGTTTTCAGTTTGGTTTACTGTCCGTTAGTAATTTCGCATTTAATTTATTTTGGCATAACTATATTTGACATGCTATTAATCTAGAGCCGGAAATGTCAAAAGCCAAAGACTAGTTGAAGGAAAGATCTTTGTATTTCCCGATTACATTTTGATATTATTTAATATCAAAGAAAGGAAACACAGATAAAACAGAATAGATTTCAGAATCAAAATGTATGTATGTCATTTTTATTGTTTCAATCCATCAGATTATATTCCTAATGGCTGTGATAATGAATATTTAATCTGGCTGTAATTAGTATATCTGACACTACGGGGTGATAGAGTGTATTTCAATGTGAGATACATCCCAAAAGAGACATGAGCGTGCTTATAAAGAAACATTACACTCAAATATTTTACAGCAGGACTTCCAAAAAATCTATGGTGTACCATCTAGGATATTATAAGGGTATAACAAGCAGGGGCTTTTTTATGTCATCTATTTTATTTGTGAAGAAAATATTACATAACTTTTGTATTACCAGGCACATTAATGAATACACACAGCCCAAACAAATCATCCTGCTAGTTGCCAGCAAAAGGGCTTTTGTCAAATGCTATTTAAAACACACCAAAATGAATAGAAGTTGGGAATGCAATTAGCTCAAGTGCGCTGATTCAATCCAAACAGAGATACATATCAATTATTGGAATTACAACAAAATCCTGTGTGACTTAGGGCTTATAGAGAGTCAGCAGTGACACTTTACCCACACACATTAGTTCTCATGAGCGTGTGGGTGTGTGCATGTGTGTGAGAGAGAGAGAGAGAGAGAGAGAGAGAGAGAGAGAGAGAGAGAGAGAGAGAGCATTGCTAAGGTTGTGTGTTATGTAAAAAAATAAAAAAGGAACTCTGAATAATGCATGAGTCTTTTGGTCAATGCATTGTGATTTGCTTTAAGGAGGCCTTCTCTCAGCCATTATAAGATTAAACCCAACCTTGGTTCGTCTAGAGTGGCCGGGACATGCAAGAGACCTGTCAACACTGCAGGAACTTGGACCTCACACACACACACGGTCATACACAGTACATATAACAGCTATATATCCCAACACACACACACAAACATACACATTAAGCCACAGATAAGACGATATAGTTAACTAAAGATAAACTGAACTTAGGTGCCGTATAGTTTTGTGACAATATAGTGAGAGAAAGAAAATGAGAATATAAGGGGGATACATTATAGGTTGCCCTTAAAAAAAAGAGGAAAAGATGGAAGGAAAGATGGAAAACCAATCTGTGGATTCCACAGGGGATCTAGGTAAATTGTAGTCGCTCTCTGTTTCATTTCCTGTCCCGCCTGCTGTGTGACATGCTTCAATCATTCTTCATTGAGCCCTCAGTCCCTCTCCTGCTCTTTCGTCGCTCCATCTTGTCGTTTTCTCTCCACCTTCAATCAGTTCTGTTGTTGTTCCCAATCAATAATCAATTTCCTTGAGAAATAATGGGCCATTGCTGTTTTGGGTCTTGCCTATAGCCCTTGACCTCATGATAGACTAATGGCAAATTCAAGGAGGCTAGGATGAAGGACTGGTCCTGGTATATTAAGAGCCATTACCTACGAATAAGGAAAATCAGCGAAAGAAGAGAGAAAGCTGGATTGGATCTGAAATTAGAGAATTGGGAGGGATGAAACCCTCTTTAATGGTCACACATGCAGAGCACACAGCACACACAGTGAAATGTGTTCTCTGCTTTTAACCCATCCTAGTAACCAGGAGCCAGTGGGCAGCTATTGTACAGCGCCCGGGGAGCAATGGGAGTGGGGGGTGTCGGGTGCCTTGCTCAAGGGCACCACGGCAGGGCAGGAGGTGAACTGGGACCTCTCCAAGTAGCAGTCCACACTCCATATTTTAGGTCAGGTTGGGGACTTGAACCGGCGACCCTACGGCTCACAGTCCAAGCTCCTACTGACTGAGCCACTGCCGGACAAAGTGACTTTAGACCACAGTCTTCAGGAGATGTACTATCTGATGTAAAATATTCAGCATCCAATAGAGATCTAACACAAAGCTATAAATGTTCTGTATCTGTTAGTGCATGATTTTCACTTAGGCATACCAACATGTGTATAGACTGTCAATTAATAAACAGCACACAACATTTTCATGATTTTAAGTTCAAAACAATTCCCAAAAAAGATGCTTTAGCGAGACCCGCTCTCACACTACACAAAAAAAACTCATCTTTTTAGAAAGCGACAAAGATTATGCAGAGCTAACAGCCTCCTGTGAGAAACAAGAGGTAATGAGAGCTACAGAGGAAGGTAGGGAGCGAAGGAACAACAGAGAGAAGGAAAAGCACATACAGTTTAGCAGGACATTTAAGACTCCTCGCCTCTTGTTCTCGGCTTGTTGGCGTGATACATGAAAACTCCGTCCCAAGGGAACCTCCTCTGCATGAGACGAGGGAGGGAAAGGATAGAAGAAGAGAGAG
>NW_011336753.1:262593-267593 GCF_000735185.1 Notothenia coriiceps | reverse complement strand
GCGTGTTCGGGATGGGAGGTAAGGTAAGGGTATGTGTGGTCGGGCTGTGCTAGTGGGGTGATCATGTCTCAGCATTGATATTCAAATATGCCCTGAAAAACAAACCCTTATGTCAGGGATCAAGGACTCGCCTGGTTTCAACACAATCACTTCACTGTGTACGCTCCTCTCATAAATAAAGGAGCAGCGCTCTACTTCATACCACTGTGTTTTAATTATTAAGATAGAACCATGGAGGTTATCTCTCTGTTCACTGCCAGCAACTAGAGAGACAAAAAAAAATTGAATTTTTGCCAGCGCAGTGCTTCGAGAGCAACACTTTAAGGTGGCACATTGAAGGACAATAGCATTCATGAATTTAACTCTGAATCTTCCAAAAAAAACAACTCAATAAAGCTCAACCGACTAGAGCGATGGATGACCTTCTGCAGTCCTGGTTAGGATAATTATTTACAACTCTAATCAAACAGCTATCCAAAAGTGTAGAGGACTATTAGTTAACAATATTTGCCTTTGGCTAAATTCCGACAATGATAAAATGGCAGTGTGTGGCAGACTGTATGTGCTAACAGATATTTCCTCCCTTACATGTTGCCATGTTGGAGGAATACAGCACTGAAAGCATGAGCCACAGGTGACTGGATAGATTCATCGTTATGTGCGTGGCTACATGTAGTGAATTATCATTATGGCGAACACCCACATACATGCTGTAAAGCCGGTCAGCATTCTAAAAAACTAACGTTAGGCGAGGCGCATTTCCTCTCTCATTAATTTAACCGGAGGACCATTATTTGTTTTCCCAGTGTTCATTAGTCAGGTGAGGCTGACATGGCGGGCCACCGCAGTCGGGAGGCGAGGACATTTCCTCAGTTTGTAACCGTGCAGACAGGAGGTGTGTCTTTGTCTTTAGAAGTGCATTACATATTGCTTGGTACCAAAGACGGGAGGTAGTTTGAAGAAAAGGTGAAGAGCTAGAGGGAGAGGGCGGCATGGGAGAAGAAGGGGGAGCTAGTTATGTAGTAGTTTCAACGCCATCGATTGCCTGTTTTTAATCGGGCATACATAACAAATATAACTTCCCTTGAATCGAATTCCCCAGATAAACCGTTATAAAACTAACCTTGTTATATCTATTGACAGGGCTTTTAAATAAATATTAGAGCCATATGGAAGAGCGGGGGAAGGTTCCAATCCATTGATTTTTGTAAAAAAAATGAAATACCATATTACTCATCTAACGAAGCACACCTCTACTACTTCTCTCCCTCCCTCCGTCCTCTTTTCCATCCCCCCTACCCACTCTCCTTAGCATATTAGGTGGAGAATAATGTGAAAAAATGCTTAGCACACGGGAACGAGGCCGGTGAGCGCAGACGTGGGAGTGGGTCCCCCGGGGGTGCGGTGGAGCCCCTATCCCATAAATCCCGGCTCTGGTGCAAACAATCAATTTTCAATTTTAATTATTTACCATGGCCTGCCGGACAGAGGCATTTATTTTCCCGCTCTGTCTGGATTAAAAATTAAAAATTAGGAGATTAATATTTGGGAGAGTGGGCAGAAAGTGAAAAGGACCCACTCAAAAAAATCTTTATCATCTTTCTCCCCTTTCCTTGTGTGACAGGCGAAGGTTAGTGATAGCCGCACCAGTCAATCAATAACTTCATAAATTTCCCCGGACCTCCATTGCCTGGCCCCTGCCACCCTTGCACCCATTGCTATTTTAGTCGGGCTCCATCTGTCGGGGTCCAGTAACATTAAGCCTGGCTGAGGGGAGAAACCGGCAAAATGTGCTGCTCAGCACTTTCTGTCCGAGCTCTCCACGTTTTGGCCTCTACTCTCACTGGCTTTCCGATATTTCATCTGTAAATTTAATTACACAACCTGGAGCAATACAGCCAAGGTATCCCCTGTCAAGCTCTCATTCACACAGAACCGCTATTACAAGTGGCAACCTGCAATAAACAGCTGTGTGAAAACACTCTGCAGGCACAATGCAACTCAACACCAGAGCTGCAGTCAAACCAAATAAAAATGGTCAAGGTTCCAAACAGAAAGTGTCTGTTTTGATAACACATGGCCATGTATAAATAACATTTTTTATAAAGATCTCACCGTTCACCAGACATTTTACGAATAACGACCGGGCAAAAACAGGCAAAAATACCTTTCAACAAAGCCATTAAGGTTAAAATAAAAGACCTGTCCATCGTCAATTAACAAACAACAATTAAGGGCCCATAGCTCACGTCTCTGGCCTTGTTGTACAGAAGTGGAAAGCAACACCCCAACACTTTGTTGTCACACTTTTCACCATGATGTATCCTGTGGTCTAGAGGGGGGGTTCTAATGTGTCCATAAATTTCCGCGAATGAGCACACCGACTTCTCTGGAGTGAAGGCTTTAATGCCGATCAATGGGGTGCTGCTGATGATCTCATGCTGGGTGTTTGTGGTGAATGTTTTGTCTTTTGAAACATGTACCTGGTATGACTTTGGAATATCGTGTATTTCCTTGATCTGTTGTTTTTTGTACAGAATGCATCTACCGGTATATGCTTCTGTGGGAAGACATCTAGAAGAGCAACAGCAGTTATGTACGGTCAGCCTATCTATGGCAGGGGTGAGAAGTACGGTCTAATGTGACATTTCAAACATTCAAAAAAATCTAGAAAAACATACTCAGCAAGCATGTTATCACTTTAAAATCAACTATCATCTTATTAGGTCCCCTTTTAACCACTGTGGGCTTGGTGTGTGAATTATTCAAAAATATTCACATGTATTTGAATGGGAACACGATTTAATTTACAAAACAATGTTTTGTTAAAGCCTGGAAAAAGATGTGAAGATGAAGTCATATGAATACTATTCATCTGAAAATAGAAAGTAAAAGGCACAGGAATTTTTCGAAGCCGAGCGGTACACATTGGGAGAAATCATCCTCTCTGTTCAAAATAATCGTTCAGGCACAGAAATAATACATCTTTATGAATCAAATGTTGACAAAACTGATTATCAAACTGAATTCCTCCATATAAGGTTATAAGCTAACAATTGGGGGAATGTCATAAGTATAACATTGTCACATTGAGTCTGTATCCTAAATGTAAATTCTTAAAAAATAACCAGTCAACAGCTCAAAAGAGGAACTTTACTGTTGATGCAAAAAAAAAAAAGATTAAGCATAGGGCTGCAATATTGGTATTATTTGCAATCTTTCAATTGAGACTTGTTGGCTATTTACATACAGCTTATTTTTCTAATTCCTGAAAAACATCACTTTTGCAGATATGTGGTTTCCATACAACACACGGGAGTCAGAATACAGAGTGAGGAGGAGATATTACAATTCATAGAAGAAGAAAGAATCAGCTAGCCTCTGGCTGTGTGAGCAGCTGCAGACAGGTAGACATAGAGAGCAACAAAGATACAAATAACTGTCAAGGCGCAGAAAGAGACAAAGCGAGCGATGGGTGCGGAGGGGGAAAGGGAGATCTGAGCAGGGAAGAGACCGAGAGACAGAGGGAGACAGAGAGTGTTTTAGTTCAGAGCAGAATGTTGTTATTTATCTGGTGGCTGCTAAACAAATAAGGAGACTCCCAGTTCTGTGATTGTCTCAGTGGGGTGCTGTCAGATTTAGGCGCATATCTTCCCGCAGCATGCAACAAACTCTCAACACTCCAGCTGCGGTCCCTCCGCTCTCTCAACATGTTCCCCAAACATTCTCCAAATCTCTTTTTATACTGTCTGTTTCATGTCTTTTACCATGTTCCTCTTGTATCGCTTGAACATTTTTCCTGCAAGTTCTCTAATGGAGCATTTACACTGCAGGCCTCGCTCGGCCTCGCTCGGTTTGGTTAGGCCTTATTAGGCCCGGCTCACTTTAATGCTGCGCTCACATTACAGTTTAGGAACTGGGGTAGTTACTATAGTGACGCAGTGTAGGCGGGGCAATCGGCTTTTTGGCGGGCGGAGCGACGCTGCATACAACTGCCGTGACGTCATCTTCCATTCGACACAACTCACAAAACACACAACAACAATGGAGGATGTGGAAGCCATCGTGTCCTTGCTTCTTGGTATGTGGTTTTTTCTTCTTAGGTTCACTGTTTCACTGTTTCACTGTTCACTGTCGCGCGAGAATTGTGACGATTCTCTCTGACCAATCAGCAGTCGTCACTAGTTTAGCATATTCCGCCCGGTTGTTGGCCCCGCTTGTTGGCCTCGATAGAACCACGATTTATTCGGCCAGAAAAAAGGTGAAAAAGTAGCCCCGGGCCAAAACTAGGCCAAGTGGAAGCGCAACCAAAAACGGGCCCCGCACGGCTCGGCACGCTTAAAGCGAGCTCCGCGCTGCAGTGTGAATGCGCCATAAGCAGACATTAAAACCGTCCACTCAATGTTAATCACGAGTTATATTAGCACGTTTTTATAGTTATATATGCTAGGAAAANCCTCGCTCGGCCTCGCTCGGTTTGGTTAGGCCTTATTAGGCCCGGCTCACTTTAATGCTGCGCTCACATTACAGTTTAGGAACTGGGGTAGTTACTATAGTAACGCAGTGTAGGTGGGGCGATCGGCTTTTTGGCGGGCGGAGCGACGCTGCATACAACTGCTGTGACGTCATCTTCAATGCGACACAACTCACAAAACACACAACAACAATGGAGGATGTGGAAGCCATCGTGTCCTTGCTTCTTGGTATGTGGTTTTTTATTCTTAGGTTCACTGTTTTCAAAAATGTTAATATATGCGACACTAGGGATTAAGTAGCGCGAGAATTGTGACGATTCTCTCTGACCAATCAGCAGTCGTCACTAGTTTAGCATATTCCGCCCGGTTGTTGGCCCCGCTTGTTGGCCTCGATAGAACCACGATTTAGTCGGGCCAGAAAAAAGGTGAAAAAGTAGCCCCGGGCCAAAACTAGGCCAAGTGGAAGCGCAACCAAAAACGGGCCCCGCACGGCTCGGCACGCTTAAAGCGAGCTCCGCGCTGCAG
>NW_011336753.1:256414-262576 GCF_000735185.1 Notothenia coriiceps | reverse complement strand
CCCCTCATCTTGAGTACTGTCTCTGACCAATCAGCAGTCGTCACTAGTTTAGCATATTCCGCCCGGTTGTTGGCCTCGATAGAACCACGATTTAGTCGGGCCAGAAAAAAGGTGAAAAAGTAGCCCCGGGCCAAAACTAGGCCAAGTGGAAGCGCAACCAAAAATGGGCCCCGCACGGCTCGGCACGCTTAAAGCGAGCTCCGCGCTGCAGTGTGAATGCGCCATAAGCAGACATTAAAACCGTCCACTCAATGTTAATCACGAGTTATATTAGCACGTTTTTATAGTTATATATGCTAGGAAAAGACATTTAGCTGGAAGTCTTTAGTGCTTACTAGAGGGCAGGCTTTCTCCACGGACATAATCTGGGTTATAACATAACTTCATCCACAATGTTTCGCACTCACAAAAGACCTCATGGCGTTGTGCCATTGAGGATTCAACTAGCGATACGAAACTGTTTAGCAGATCAGTGCTCCTACAGCTTTGGCACCTGCTACCTCTGCATCCACACAGCTCTCATAACAGCCCATCATGGCCTGATGCAACGCATTTAAGTGGACCCCCTATATCATAGCAACCTCTGACCTTTAGCTAGGACGGGGGCCCCTGACACCTGTGTGGCCAGAGGAAGCGGAGGTGAAAGCGGAGGTGGCGAAAGCTTGACCTCTCTCTGATGTATCCGGCTGCAGCTGAGGTCAAGGGTCTGACCTCTGGGCCAGTGGGGTTGTTGGGAGCCGCTGACCCCTGCGACAGACCACTTGACCCCGCTTACCCTTGGGCTCAGGGAGCTTTCCCTGGTCCAGGACCCTGTGGCTGTGGCCCACCCTTCCACCACAAGCCAAGAGTAAGAATCGTTCAGGGCCGAACAAACGAGGTCAGGGCAGCAGTGCTGGGAGATTTATGTCCCTCTGAAGCTCCGATAGCCTTCTGGCTGGGAGAATAAGCTCAAAGATACGTGTTGTATGCTGCTGATGAATGATGAATCTGTGTAGCCTTGCCATGTTGTTTTTTCCGTTTGCCATGATATTGACATTGTTCCAAAGAGGAGGCTAAACTGTAACATGGGAAGGAAATGACCTTGTCAGCTGCTCTCTACTCTGAACATTAAATTATCACTTTTTACAGCAAACTCAATTTTATTGAGATTGAGTTACTTGCACTTGTCTTGACATAACACTACCTACAATATAAATTATCCGTGAGAGCAAGAGTTCAGTTAATGGTGTCAAAGTTTAAGATATAAGAGCTTGAGGACATCTGATGTAACAGCTTTATACATTCGGACAGGAGTAGAGACCAAGAACTGGGGGGAAAACACCACTCTTTTTGTCACAGTTCTTCCTCTAATTGTTGCATTCCTCGACCATGCTTATGCTGATCGTTATTTAGGTCACCAGGAAGTAAGAATAGCAGGCAAAGCTAATGACCTTACTCTGCTGATCACACCAACTCTCCACAAGCAATAAAGTCACAATAAGTCACCCTGCAACACTAAAAACGTACTAACTCTCCCTCATTCTTCCTTCAGCCCTATAACATATAAATAAATAAGTGCAGAACACACATATCAATCTATCTCCCTTTCCCTGCGCACCGCCCTCTTTTAAAGCAGTGCTGCGGGCTTTTACCCAAATGGCGTCGGGGCCATCGGTATCATTTATAACGGGACGGCAGCGCTAATGCAGCGCGTGGTTCAGCCAGGATGTTTTATTCATGCTGTTTTATTATTAGGGCCCCACTTAAAAAGGTGAGGCGCTCTCCTCTCCTCTGGCCGCCTCTTGCCGGGGCTGACTGAGGCATGAGCTTTATCTATCACCCTGACAAGAGCGTCTTCCCTGGGAAGTCTTTCAGAAAACTTCAAACACCCTCACTATTGATTTCTCCCCCACTCCACCTGGGCGCCGGCATACATCTTCCCCCGCCGTGCACAGAGACAGAGAGGGTGGAGGGAGGTGGTAGTGGAAGTAGAAAGAGAAAAAAGAAAAGGACGGAAAGTGAGAGAGACTCAGAGAGATAAAAGTAAAAGATAAGAAGCCTGGCCACTGCATAACAATATGGGTGACCTCACTTTGCTTCATTGCTCTTATTCTTGTTAGCTTCAGATAACCGTGGCTGGCAAGCAGACAAGCTCAGTGATTACAGTATCCACAGTGTTCTAATTATGTATTCAAACACCACTTTGTGACACATGATTGAATCAAACACAGAGATCATATGCACATTGTAGATCCCATGCCAAGTGATTGTTGGCAAAGCCTTTGTAGAAAATCAAAGATTGTCGGCCATGAAAGTAACACCTTGAAAGGAGAGAGCGGTCCTTAAATCCCAGAGACAATAGAGACACTGCCATTTTCTACTCGCGGTAAAACATGAAGAGGTTGCAATTAAATCTTGAATTATTAACGCCACCACAACAATTGCCCCTTGATATTTTTTCCACCTCACTGCTTTAAAATAACAGTATTGTGTTTTTGCTGGTAGGAAAGAGAGGGAGAGGGAGGGAGGGAGGAAACTAGAGTGGATTTTGTACAATTTTATAGATAACGACAACTTTAATGTCATTTGCACAAGACTTTCATCGCAAGTGTATCTTTGTGTCCCAATTTCAACAGGCTGTACTCAAATGAAAATAATAAGGACCCTTGTTATTACCTCTAATCAATGTCTCTCCTTGATAACAAAGAGACGCCAGCCTCTACCATTTGAGGTCGTTTGATGATGGGATTTATTACCTTGCCCATTTGTTGGCAGGAGACAGGCTCACTGATACGGAAGGAGATATGATTTAATGAGTTGTTAATGATTTGTCTTCAGATGGTTAATGAGAAACGGTGGGCCTATGAACTATTTGAAAGTGCAGCCATATTTAAAGATTGTTTTAGAGCCCTAGACTCACTCAAAGGGGCACCCATAAATTAAATAACATACTTGAGCTGATAAGCAAGTAATTAACACATTAAAGTAGTAAGCCAATAAAACAGTAATAGAGGATATAAAAGCACGGGATCAATTAAATTCCTGGCATGTCATTGGGCATCCTTTCTGGCGGACACATTTGTGAGAAGTTTAAGCTCTATAAACATCTTTAATTGTATTGTATCTTTGTTAAATAGTCTTTAACTACACCATTAATCCATTCATTTACCTCGGTGGCAAAGAGCTTACAGTGTACGTGCGGAAGATCTTTTCCAGTGGTGTGAATCTTCTGCGTGGTTGTAAAGACCCCCTGGCACTCTAACACACTCTGAAATCAATAGCACAAGGCCCCATAGGAGAAGCTGGGAGGAAGCCATTGATTGACACGTTACTCTCATGTCAAACAGTAGAACATGGCATGGCAGCAACCACCTGCCGTCTCCTCCACCTGCCGCTCTCACCTCGGTACCAGGCTTCAGAAGAATTACAAATATATATGGTGTGATTGTTGGGTTTTTAGAACCATCAAATGTAATTGTTCAGTTTCAGGTTACATCCTAATAAGGGATGGCTTAGGTCCCTGAGCAAACAAACTGTCACTAAACCTGACTTGTAACAAATGTCTTTATCGCTTCAAAATATTTCTGGACCCCCGACGGGCCCATTTAAGCACGGTTGTTCTTCCTCCGTAAGTGAGGCGGAGTAAAAATACTTACCTCTGTGTTTTTTGTTGTGTTAGCTCTGACATCCACCCCTCTCCACCATTTACACTGTGTTGTTGGATAGCCTCCGGCCATCTCACCTCGGCCTAGGTGGCTTGTTTTTCTTTCCAGCAGAGCTCACGTCTCTCTTTAATTCCATTGATTCTCGTTTGCACTTTGGGTGGAAAGCGGGAGGAAGCGCACCTGAGTGTTTACCCATGCTGCGATGTTTGCAGTGCATGGTGTTGTGCTCCCCGCAAAAAAAGCATAAATTAGCACCCTCTACAATGGCACCCTGAAGCAAGCTCCTGGTGCGCGACATCAATATGGAGTGAGAAGCAAGCTGCGAGCTGTACTGTCAGAGGCCAAATGGTTGGGAGGAGATGTCACTATTCAGCAGATGCTAGGCAATGGCCCACCATCACCTACTCTCACACATAATCACTGAAGTAGACTTTCAGAAATGGACACATAAGCATCTGTATACAGTATGCACAGAAATGTATGTACAATTTACATACACTTAAATTGGTTGATATAAATAGGTACACAGACACACCAATTAAGTATATCCCTAAAGTCTTCTTCTTTCATTTGCATAGATACTCAGATGCAACCAAATATGCACATTTTATTGCTTTTCTCACTTTTATGACACGCCTTATTCCTTCAACCTGCCACAAAAATAATAATCTTGAAGTGACAGTTATGATTAAAGTGATGCATTACACATAGACAAGTGATATGGAAATGTAAGAATAGCCGTCAAATGAAAGACAAAAAACAAACAGGCCCAAATTAATATTTCATCATCAGTGAAATATTCATACGTTATTGTCAGGCTAAGACCTCTTATCAACCCTTTGTGTTGCATTTGTGTGTGTCTAAGTGTGGAAGGTGAGCGAGAGGAGGGGGCATCTGGGCGTCTTATATGTCCCACAAATGTGATGAACACCGGGACAGAAGACAAAGAAGACTCCTGAGCATTCATTAGAGGTACTCCTACACATGAGAGGGACAGGGGATGGCAATATGTATTTTATATTGCTGTCCTCTCACTAAAAATATATTCTCTATATGCTACAGTCCCATCTTTACTCTGTGAACATATGTGACTCTGCTATAGGAGAAAATGCAGCTTTATCTGTAGAAACTTTTTTGTCAGTTGCCGTACATGGGAATGTAAGAGATTACTATAAGACATCTGGTCTGTTTCTTGATTAAATTAAGAAGCAGAACTGCTCCTGTGAACAAAAATAAAAAATAATAATGTGTTTCCTGTCTGTGTACTTAGGTATTTACGGTATTTGCATTTTTGATGCTAACATACAGTACTTATCTCAAGCATTACGATAACATACAAAAAATGTGTTCTGTGGAACATAAAAAATGGATTAGTTCAAATTCAACAAACAGTATGAAAGGAGAAACTATCTATTCAATTGGAAATACATTTCAAATCTGACATGATTGTATTGCGCTTGTAAGAAATTGGTGATATGCACTACATTAACTGAAAAGCGTTCCACCAAAACAGTGTTTGAGCTATCATGCCTAAAGTGTGCACTGTAGAGTGAGTGAGCTCCGTGGTATGAGGTAAACGTTTACTGTCGTCTTGAAAATCAATTCTCCCTCTCTTCCTTTAAGTGGTCAATATTTTTTGTTTCTCGCTGCGAGCTCCACCATGGCCCCTTTAATTCAATGGGCCAATTAGAGATCGCGTCATGTCTAATTCAGACTGCAGGGATGCTTGTTTGTGTTGTTACCTCATCCCTGGTGAGAGAGCCGGGAGGGGCAGGGAGGAGGGAGTGAAAGGCACACTCTGTCCAGTTTAACCCCGCCATCCCCCTCCTTGTTTCTTCTTCACCCCCTCCCGCTTTCTCCGCTCTTCCCGGAGTCAAGGACGAAAGCAATTGATGCGAAACTTTCAAAAATGAATTTGGCCACGTGTGTCACTTACGGAGCGGGAAGGAGGGGTAGCTGGGGCCAGGCCACCGCTACTCCACCGGGATCATTTGTTACTCAGCCCTGATTGGCCCTGACAAAACAATACCCTAAAAACTCACCAAAGTAAATTATAGTCCCGGTAAATGGCCAGCGAGGGTGGGGTGGAGAGAAAGGAAGGAAACGGCTGTCGGTCAGAACAGGGCCTTTGAGTTGCCTTGGCCCGCTGCCAGACGCAAAACAAAGTAATGCGCTTTTGATATTAATAACGGAGATGATATTGATCCGCGCTGAGGCCAGAGCCACTCTGCCTCCCTTCAGGGTGGGCCCCCATCAAGAAGGGGGAGGAGGGAGGGAGGTAACGAGGAGGGGTGCTCCTTGAAGAACCAATACCCCACTCCCAGCTCTCTGCCTCTCATCCACCAACTCCGCCACAACCTCCTCCTCGCTGAAAGCCACTTTTCCTGAGGGTCCATTTCATTTGAGTGTCTTTAATTATGTGAAATGGATTCCATGGGAAAAAGAGAAATGGTGGTGGTGGTGGGCACTGACAGAGAGAGAGGTAAAAAAGAGAGAGAGGAGACTGCCAAGGCACACG
>NW_011336753.1:253661-256287 GCF_000735185.1 Notothenia coriiceps | reverse complement strand
TGCTACACGCTGCATTGTGTGTGTGTGTGTGTGTGTGTGTGTGTGTGTGTGTGTGTGTGTGTGTGTGTGTGTGTGTCCTTTGCTTTCAGGACAAATGCAGTGAGAGTGTGGAGGAAGCACAAAGTGAGGCAGAGAGGGAGGACTGAACATAAAAGTAGAAAATGGTCAACATAGTGAGTCGAAACGCTTTAAGGAATTTGGCCAAGCGGGCATTTGACTGGAAGGTCAAGGAATTCTCTGAATTGCGGTGGACATTTTTTGGTGAGATAGTGAATGAGTGAAGCTCCTTTTTCACTTAGCAACCTAAGTTATTGCCCTTGAGTAACCTTCTGCAACTACTACTGAATTGGAGTGTGGCAGTTTTGAGTGTGTGTGAGCTTGCACACCTTTACAAACACAACCAAGGTTGTTATTGTAATGGAGAATGTGTTGGTGGGTATTGAAACCGTATTTTTTTGGTTCATTTCTACCTCTTTTACTGCCAAATACTTCCATTTAATAGAGTAAAAACATTGGATTTGACTGGCTAAACAAAGATGTATTCCACATAAACCATTTGTTTTCCTTAAAAGTACAGAGATTTACTTTTTTCTTATATTTTTATTGTAGAGTAGTACAACAGGCTGTGTTTATCTATGTGTTTGACAGCTAATGAGAGGAAATAAAAGAGATTGGGGGGGGAAGCAAACCTCCTCTGGGTTACTGTACAGCGTGCAAGCGTTCCAACATGGAAACAATGTAAACAAATGAGGCAGTGCATTAAATAATTAGTGGGTCCACACTAACAGCTTTGACTCCGCCGGCAACAGAGCTGTTGGTAGCAGCGGAAAAGCCAAGCACTGAAGTCATAAATTCTCATCAAACACACACACACACACACACACACACACACACACACACACACACACACACGCACACGCACAGAGTGGTCGTACGATGCTGTAGGCTGGTTTAATTTTTTAATGGAGTTTTTTTTCTTCCCCTTTGTTGTATTTGTTTGCTGTCCCTGGTGACAGCCATCAGTGTTGTCAATGTATGAAGCAGCAGTATTTTGTTTTGTACTGGGAGGAATTCTTCTGACAGAAAGAAAAAAACTGACACGTACCAAGTGGAAAAGAAACTGTGCCATGAAGTCATATTATATCTCCAACCAGAAACGGGAACCAAGGGAGCTGTACGAGTGGATTTGGACAGACAGCGTTTATCTGGGTAATTTATATCACCCCTGACAAAGTGATTTTAACACAACCTGAGAAATGACAGTGCCTGAGGGGCTTTCTCACAAAGTGAAATCATTGTATAGTGTAAGAGCAGCTTTGAGCCGCTGTGCCATGTCACATATGACAAGTTGTGCTGTGTTTCAAGTTCTTTATTCATCATATGCGCAACAATTACTGCAAGCAGTCGTTGGCAATGGAAATCTCAAGTCTCCCACCAACAATACGAATTAAATATGTATAAAAAAAGAAGATAATCTCGATTGTGCACCTGTAGGAGTTGCATAGCATCCTGGGTGTGTAGAAGTAGTAAAGGAAGGGATGTATAGGAAGGAGAGACTGAGGACTGACCAATTGATATGAGAAACATAAAGGTAAACACAGTGAGATCGAGCATCATTTGCATCTATCTTCCTCATGGATGGATCCTGAGCATTATTTACCCTCACTACTGGCATTCCCACTGGCAAACCACGGCCTCCCTCGCTCTCCCTGTATCACTCTCTCTGTTTCCTTGCTCCTTCTGTTGTCACGGGGACAGAGGTGAGCCCTGACAAGCCAGGGCCAAGTATTTGCATATAAAGAGCCTGCGTTCTTTCTACATGTCCTTCCCTTCCTTCGGCCGCACCTAATGATACACGAGCATGACATATCTGCCAGGTGAGAAGCCATTGGTCTTAAGCCAACTGCTGCCCAGTGTGTCACACCACACTGTGATTAAAACACAGATATGCTGTATGTGTCTGCATCCCCTTAAACATGCATACTCATATATATGCATGTAGCGGTGTCCTGTATATATATTTTGACAGCCTTATTCTGCAGTTTTGTCATCGCGTACATACGCGTGGACAGGTAGAGGAAAACAAAGCAGCTAACACTTCCTTGCGGGTAATTGAGGATTCATTACTTCCCATGAAAAGTTAATCCTAAGTGTGATAAATATTTCATGTGAAATGGGCCTACTGTTAAAAAACATTTAGAAAAGGTGCAAATTTCCTTCTCCTTAAATTTGCTGGCATAGGTGAGGTTCCAACCTGTTAACCACCTTACAGCATTCTAAAACATTCACACACACACACACACACACACACACACACACACACACACACACACACACACACACACACACACACACACACACACGTTCTCATGCGAAAAAACACACCTTTTATTGATTTGTTTGTGTTGTATGCTATTTCAGTTTGCTAACAAATGAATATATTAGTATCCCACTGTTAAAAATGTAATATCATTTGTATTGTTTTGACAATGCTATCGATAAGAGTTTAATAGATAAGGAAAATAGACGTAAAAGGGTGACATGCTGGTTAATTAAGATGGTTATAAATCTACGATCTGTTTTATTGTAAAGGTGAAGTTGTACCTGTGATGCTGCTCTGCTTAAA
>NW_011336753.1:236756-253574 GCF_000735185.1 Notothenia coriiceps | reverse complement strand
TGAAATATTTGTAATCACGTCTCCAAAATGCATTTTTATTCCATTGACATCCATTTACTAAGGTTATATAGAAAATGTAAACTAGTTTTTTAGTGTGAAGAGTAAATAAGGATTATATTATATTTACACTTAGGTCAATAAAGGTCTCAAAACCCACCTCTTCAACTCTGCTTATCCTTAAACCCGCCCCTCCCCCCTCTGAACCAACATCCTCCTGACTGCTTTTCTGTTTTTGTTTTTGTTTTTGTTTGTGTTTTTGTTCTTGTTTTGTTTGTCGACCTGACTCACAATGTAAAGCGTCTTTGGGTCTAGAAAAGCGCTATATAAATCCCATTTATTATTATTATTATTAATATGTTTTGGAAAAAAATCATCATAATTGTCACCCCAAACTGTATTTTATTTATTATATGAGAACAAATTAACACATCTGGATTTTCCTTGCACTCTCCAATCCTGTAGTTATGTGGACATTGCCTACACCTGCCAATCCTGTCAGACAGCTAAATATGATCAAAGATGAGACAGACATATTTCTGTCACAGACAAAAGGGATGAGGGGTGAGAGGCCACTGGTCCCAGCAGGCCATGTTGACAAAACCAGAACTCATGCTATCCAAGACTGTCTGTCCATCCGTGCCAAGTATCCCCCGTTGAGGCGTACAACTACAACCTCCCCCCATTAACACGTTCACATGACCACCTCTCTTGGTTGATCGTCCGCACGCAAACCAGCAGAACAAAAGGGAGGAGGAGGTCAAGACAAGGATCAGCAGAATATTCCTGTATGTTTATGAGACATAACACCCCCTGTCCGCTCATGTTCTTCCGCAAATCAGCCTTCAAACACACACATCAATTTTCCCCTTTTCTAAGGCCCAGGCATATCTACAAATGTGTCTATGCACCTTCTTTTTTCATCAGGCCATAATAGCAACTAACAGTGTAAAAAAATCAAGTGGGTGCGAGTATTAGAGAATGCCCTCCCTCTCCTACTGCTATATTAAATATTGAGTCAGAAATGAGCTGGGAGGTGTCTGTAAATGCTAAATAATGGAGAGGCTGCATTCGTCTGGGTCAGAGCTCCCTCTCTCTCTCCCTCTGTCTTCTCTCTGATACATTATTAAATGAGGATGCACTTCCCCATCGCAGCAGGAGAGAACAAGGGGCAGGGGGGCACCCTGTCTTCTCCACAGGAATGGTGGGGGCGGCGAGGGATAGGTGCAGATTCACAGAGGAGGTGTGTGTGTGTGTGTGTGTGTGTGTGTGTGTGTGTGTGTGTGTGTGTGTGTGTGTGTGTGTGTGTGTGTGTGTGTGTAGAGAGGATTAGGTGGGCACGCTGAACAACGGGTAGGAAAGACATAAGCATCCTCCAGCTTGGTCCCCCTCCCCTCCTTCATCCCCATTACACACACACACACACACACACACACACACACACACACACACACACACACACACACACACACACACACACACACACACACACACACACACACACCTCCTTGCAGAAGTACCGTGAGCCCATTTGTACTAATGACTCTCCGTGCCTAATGCACTTTATGGAGGACGGGGGTGGATATTCATTTGGAGCGAGGGAAGGGGTGGGGGACGTGTCGGGACGAAGTGCTCTGCCATACGGCTTCCCGTCCGCCTGTTTTAGCTGGCCGATTTTTCAGCAAGGGGCTCGGCCGGCACTTGGGCCAGCGGTAATGCGATTCATCACAGGTAAAGTAGGTGGGAGCCCTGATTGTCTCAAGCCTTTCTGAGCTGTCGAGGAGCCCATATGCACAACCAGAGAAAGTGCACGGTCGATAACCAATCAAAGAATTGCAAATACAAAGTCTGCTGCATACAGGAGGCCAAGTAAACTCAGGAAGATGTTCAAGTTTGACACGTGTGTACCTAATGTACTCTTTATAGTGACTGATTTCTCTTCTGCTTTGATGTTACATTGGCAGTCTTAGAAGTGAGAGTTAATAACAAACTCTGGATTGAATGTTATATTTTTAGGAAAAATATCATGATGAAAGTAACATTTTATAATTGAACGGGTGTGAATGTTTGCTCTGGATGTTGGTTTCATGCCCGCCAGCCGTGGAAGATTTTTCTTATCACATCTGCCTTTGTTTGGTGACTTTTGTATGTTCAACTTCACCAGGGTAGGGTTTTACATATGAAGCGTTCCCAGGGTGCGTGGCATGAAGCCAGTCTTGGAAATCACACTCATTCAAAATGACAGTGCCAATAAACATCTCTCTTCCTCAGTTTTATGTGTTCCTGTGTCTCAGCCTGCTCTGGGACGGTAGTTACGGCAGGTGAGGGAGGTTCCCATATCCTTTGAACACAGAGGAGGCTGGAGCACAGAGACCGGCGGGGGTCCCAAAGTTGGAGTTCTAGAGACCCCCCTGTGTTCGCCACCAGGGAGGATGCTGCTGCAACCGGTGGTGGAGTCTCAGGACAGAATGAAAACAAACTGGCTCAGATGATAAATGCACACAGGCCTGTTTGAACACACACGCTCTTTTTCTCTCCCTTACATACATGAACACACACACACACACAATAAATAAATAAGTCATAAAGAGAAGAATCGTTTGATGTTACCTTGTGCTGCCTGGGGCCAACACTCCACTGGGGAGCACTGCCACCAGCCACGCCACCCCTGGCGCACGCACACACACACACACACACACACTCCTGGGAGAGGTAACTAATGAAAGGGGTGGAGGGAGAGGAGCACGCTCTCTGTCCAAGAGGCCTTGCGAACCACCATTTGCTCCGGGGGGAGGGTCTCAAAACAGATTAGAGGCAAAAGTGTTGAAAAACAGGTGTGTTACCTGCTATGGTGTCCTAAATGGGTCGTAAAAAGCACTGGCATAGTACATATACATACAGAATGTGTATGTGAGTTTAGTTTTGAACAGGCACAGAAAAATGACACACATGGACTGAGATAAGAAAAGCTAAAAAGGACCTTTAAGACATACACAAAGCAAAGTTATCAAAGTAATGAGAGTAAACTATTGTATTTGAAGATTGATTAATACAAAGATACATGACTTGCAAATAAACATTTTTGATTTAGTTATTATAGTAGACATGAGAACGTCTTCACCCACTGGACATAAGACTAGAAACTTGATGGATTTGATGATAAAATTAAAGTTCTGAATAGCTTAGTAGGAGGGAATTGAATCAGACTAATACTTCATAAAATAAATCTACTACGGTAGTTGTTCTCAGACTGCAAATGAACGTTCTAGATACGCTGCCATAGCCTGACCCTAAGTTGCTTTCTCTTGAGTTAACATAGCAAATTAGCAACCTAATTAGGTTGCAATAATTGGAAAAAACGAATCAATAAAATTATGTGAGAGCTTGCAATGAACGCCTGCAGAGGATGCAAGCTTTCTCCAAGAGCACCGTTTGAAGTTTATTCTAACAGCCTTCAAACCCAGAATTGTTGGTAATTAAGCAGAACTCTGAAAGTGGAGACCGAAGGAAGCACAGAAATCTGATTAGCTCTCGACGGCTGATGACCATAAATACTTGAGAAATGTTTACAAGCGTGTTGATTGTCCACGCATCAGCTGAGTTGCCCTGTCTCTCTACAGGAAACGATGCACGGCCAGTGATTTGCTGAGTGTGTTGCATGCACTGTGGTGCTAAATGTGGTTATCAAAACATGCAATAATTTTATTATGGACGTAATAACCTAAAAGTAAATGATTATAACCAAAAGTGATACATTTATTTTGAATTTGTAAAAGAAAAGTCTATTATTCATTCCCTGTTTGCTGACAATTTCCTGTAGTTGTTTATGTTTCCGCTCTTCCGTTAAAAGAGAGATTTTGGTCAACAGTAGTGAATTCAGTAATACCTCAGTGGTGTTGAAATTAACGTAACAGTGCAAACTTCTTTACTTAAAAAATAAGTGTGCACAAAAAAGATCAATATTCAAACAGTCAAATTGTTTCAATGTGCTGGATCAGTGGCTAGTGTTGAAGGCTGCAAACAAACCCAAGGATAATGTATTCAATTCTAAGACCATCAAATATATCTTTTTGCCAATATATAATGGATTGACTTTGAGTTGTGGTAAGTTTGGCCGGTGGCAGACCTATAGCTGCCAAATGTGATCACTAAATGTTAATCAGTGTTAGACTTGATCTTCTCAAAGGGTTAGCAAAGTATCCAGAAGTGCAGGAGCTGCTTAACTGTTGTTGTTTCAGTCTGCTTTTGCCTGGTGGCTCTGGCCCACACTAGTGTTAAAGTCTTTTAGTTGGCATATGTTAAAATGTGGGGGATTTAATCTTCTATGCCTCACAGCTGGAGCCTCGTTGAATAATGTAAGACACACGGGGGCAGTCTGTGGCTCAATTTTACTTTTGCCCTCTTCAAATACTTGCTCTTTGCCAATGGCGTTTGTCAAGAGTGTTTTGGGGGAAAAAACTAGAAAGAGCTGACGGAGTATTGTAGAACTGTAGGATGTTATCTTTGTTCTTTATTGAAACAGGCTTAATCATAATACATTCACACACTGAATAGTGTAATTAAATAGGAAAGCCACCATAAGGAATGAATGATAGAAGCTGGAAACGTGTGCATCGAGTTATACAATTAACAAAACTGTGTGCACTGAGAACCTCTTAGCAAAACTGTTTGTTGTTATTGTGAATATAAGTGATGAACTGTGATGTACTCCTGTTGCTGATGAGAGCCACGTGCATTTACATGGCTCTATTTAATTAAGCTTTTGGTATCGGAAATTGTGAATTTGAATACAAAAACAAGTATATAGTAAGGTTTCTCTTGCGAGCTATTATTTCATTTAGACTGTATTACCACATTTTGCGTAAGGTCATTTTTAACAATTCCACTACCTCCAACCCTAGTATTTTCCTGGCAGACATTGATATTATTTCCTCAACTGCGATGGTTTGGTATCTAAATGACTTGCTGTGTGCCCCAGAGAGAGGAGAGGCAACATAAAGGGGGTGTGTTCCATAATATTTGGTCACTTAAATTGGTGAAGAAACAGCCATAAAGCTCAATAAATCAGACGAACCCCGCCATTCATGTTTGTTCATTTTTGTTTTAAACCAGCAGCTATTTGCTTATAACATAAGTTCAACAATTCTTACCAGCCCCCTGTTATCCACAAAAAGTGTGCTTGGACAGGGTTCACAAAAATAAAGCCCTATGTGTGGCAAATAATGATGATGAGCGGTAAGATGATGCTTACACCTCCCAATGTTCAAAAGCTGTCTACTTCACACTGAACAGCAAATAAGAGCAACCCACAAGTAGGTCCCAGAGTAAGTGGATAATAATAATAGTGATAATATACGCACTAAATTAACTGTACAAACCATTTCAAGTGAAGAGTTCCTTTGCGTACAACAGTGCAAACGCTCAACCGCTTAATTTTTCTCCAAATGTCCCAGCAGAAACTCTCAGACCATGGGGATGGCAGCATTTTTAAATAATCCTTCAGTTTGTTGACATGTAATGAGTGGTCATGAACTGATGTGTGGTGTTGATAGCCGGAGGGAAACGGATGGGCCTTCCATGTTTAAATAGGAGCATTAGGGTAAAGAGGTTGTTTGGATTTGCATGGATTTCCTCCTTGTGTGTCAGTCAGCCCATGACTAGCCATAGAGATTGGGTTAAATTCCAAACAAACACAAATACAGACAGGCTATAATGGGGTCTGGTCTGGGATCTGATCATGTCTGTGTGGAGGCCTTGGATTTGGGATATTTAGAGTGGGAATTTTAGTTAACGCATGCATTCTGGATTGTGTGGGTAAGTTGTGTGTTTGCTTATGTGCATCTCTGCGTGTCCATGCAAGTGTGCATGTTTACATAAAGGCATACTATGTGTGTGAATGAGTGTGTGTCCTTATGGAAGACTAAATGTGTGAGATTGTGTTTGTGTATGTGTACCATGTGTCCATTGGATGGGGGACAAAACACACAAGTGGAAAGCTGCCCAAGGGGTGATTGAAGTTGCTGACATTTTAAGGCTATTGAAAACAAAAGCTAATAGGCAGCACCACGTGCTGGAATCGTGTCTGGTTCATGTTTAACAAAACAAGGTCACAGAGGTTGTCGGGCCATGAATTCCATAAATAACTTGATAATGGGATTTTAAAACAAGCCGTCCACCAGTCATCTCCCCTCCTCTCGCACCCTCCCTTTTGCCCCGTAACAGGCCCTGTGTGTGTGTGTGCGTGTGCGTGTGCGTGTGTGTGTGCGTGTGTGTGTGTGTGTGTGTGTGTGTGTGTGTGTGTGTGTGTGTCTTTCAGAATAAAGGGAATATTAGAATGCAAATGGATTCACACCGCATCCTCATAAACAACGGTGTTCATTTAACCCCCGACCCCTGCATTTAACTGCCCATCAAGTCATTTGTGTTGGGCAAGACACGTGGAAGTAGGCTGAGGGAGGCCAGCAGGGGTGTGTGTGCATATGTGTGTGTGTCTGTGTTTGTGCATACTTGTGGGTATGTGCAGGCTTATGTGTGTTTATGAACACAATATGTTTATGCCTTTGTGTGTGGACATGTGCATGTGATTGCATGTGATTGCATGTGTGTGCATCTCTGTGCATGCGCGTCCTTTTGAGGTGTGGGTTTCAGAGTTTACCATTTGCAATGCTCAATTAATCTTGTCAACATGCATTTACAGGGGAATTGAACACCTTTTAAAGTGGGCCTGGCTTTGTCACTCCTCTCCTTCTCCATCCATTACAGAGACAGAGACACAGTCCTTTGGAAGACCTTCTGCGGGCGGCTGATTAAAACATATTAGAGACAAGGATACAATTTACCCTAATTTTAACGGTTTTATACAGTTTCAGGTCTTTTGCCATGAAGGTCCTTAAATCAAGTGTCAATCTTTATATCTGTTTTGATTGCTCTCTCGTTTTCTCATATTTTCTCTCCTTTCCTAAAAATGTAATAATACACATGCACCTTCTTCATGTTCTTATATCTGAAAAGTATTCCCATCTTCAATCCAGCACAAGGGGAACATCTGTTGGGCATTGCTAAAGTTTTATGACTCTCACTCTTCTTAGCCTGAGGCTTCAACGCCCAGCCATGTAGCATCGGACCCTTTCACTGTAAGGCTGTAAAAGCAAGCCGGTTCAGTATAGGAAGTAAACAAAAACAATAAAGGGAAAAGAGCTAGAAACAACACATGAGAGGGGAGATAAAAGAGACCAAATAGAAACAGAACAGGTGGAGGGGACATGCACAGATCAGTTCACGAGAGAGAGAGTGAAGAAAAATGTGTAGTGAAGATCAGTGGAGAAATAGGTTGACTCCTCAGGGGGAGAACATTTTACATTTAGTGAGAGGAGAACATTTATCCCTGCTGGTGAGGTCTGAACACCCCCACCCACCAGAAGTCCCTGCCCCAGAGAGTCTTTTTTAGACTCAAATCGTTCTACTGCCTTGAGAACAAATACGTATAAAAAGACAGAAACGAACATGAAAGTGAGTTATAAAGAAGACATTGCAGTCAAGTTGCCTGATGCAAAGAGACGGATGATAGAAACCATGCTGTTAAAGAGAGAATATAAGGAGTCAGTCAAAGTGAAGCAGAGTGGGAGTGAGAGCAAACGGGGCCCATTTTAAGAGGGCACACTGCGTTCGGCCCCTGTCTCTTAATCCTGGGCGTTTGTCGCGGCTAATTATGGTGGACAAGCCTCTTTATCGAACCTGCTCCTGCCATCGGCATTAGGATGCATGAGCTGCGCCTGTTGTTTTAAACGCTCTCATTAACCACACAAATCAGTGCTGTTGACAGAGTGCTTTTGAATTAAGCGTCTCGCCCCCACCACTGCGCGCCAATGCGTACAGGGCCCAGGACAAGGAGCAATTTATAACACCATTAGCCACACTCGCCGAGGTTACAGGCATCAAAATTGTTCCCGTCTAATTATTCTTAATGGATACAGGGAGGGAGCGACGCTCAGGACAGCTTTTTCATTAGCCCTCAATCAAGAGGGTCGGGGGAGAGTGGGGTGGGCCAAATGTACTGCTCAGGCAAACGGGAAATCAAAAATAATCGTGTTTGCTTTTTTCATAATACAACACGAATGCATAGATGTAGAGAGAGAGGGCTGGAGTGAGGGGGGAGGGGGGGGCGGGTGAGGAGATGCAGAGGGGGGGAAAGAAGCACAGCTCTTGACATTAGAAGGGTTCTTACTGTTGTCTAACGAAAACACAAGCATATTGAGGAGTGACAGTCCACTTGCTTTTACTGCCTCGCAGACTAATGGCAGAGTGAAGTTATGCTGCGTAATAGATTTCCAAGATATGGTTATTGGGTAATGAATGCAGAAATGGAGTTCAAAAGGAAAACATTTAATTGTTCAGATAGGGAGGCGCTCGTGAGGTTTCGCCAATGTGAACTCATGTGACATTGGTCATTGTTAATGATTATGGAATAGCTGTGGTAAAACTGAATTGTATTAATGAAGCAGCTTGGTATGATAAATAATTTAGTAATGGACAACTAATCATTTCTAACCTCATATCTGTTTTAGCCTGTGGCTGTCCACAACAGTCCCCCTAACGAGTCACCCGTTACCAAATTGTGACTACGACTGGTTTAACATTATATCATATAACCAAGGGGCCAATCATTTACCTTCTCTCAGCTATCTCACTTCAAACACCAAGGTACTCTGTGCCGGCAATTAACTTCCCCCAAAGAGTGCTCGATCATACTGTATCTGTCATCTAGCTGTGGCGGCGGGAAGAAACAAGGAGGGAAGCCAAATAGTGAGTGTTAACCATCTTTTTACAAGCCATTAAACGGGAGGACATTACCGCACGGCATAGTCCCTTAACGAGGACTGACATATGCGAGGGAGGCAGTTAGCACCTAACATTAAGACGCGGCGGCCCACTGATGAGATGGGACATTGTCCATGGGGGAGGTATCAGCGTTAATTAGGGGATAATCGTCTGCGCTCTACATCTCCACTCACCACCGTAACCACCACCTTCTCCCCCCGCCTTGAAGATGATATGGTAAAGGCAAAGGGGGGGTGCATAGTTCATTTGTAGACAGTCTAATTTGCCGCTGCTATAACAGTGGAGATTACTGTCTGTGGGAAGGAAGGAGAACCAGCTGGCAATACCTACCAGAGTAATGCAGTACATTCATCGCTTTCCTTCTGCACTTTATACTAGTCCTTCTTTTATTACAGTATCAGTAATAATTTCATGACTTCACCACAAAAAAAGCAATAATAAAACAAAAACAGTTAATTCCTTACACTGAAGGAAACTACATTGCTTATATCTGCTGGTTATATTACTCATATTCAAAAGAGTGCACCAAAGAGGGTTTCTTTTGTACGGAACCCAATTTGTGAGAGTAATATAGTGAGAGCAAAATATAACAATATGAGCATCGGTGAAATAATAAGCAATCCTGGTTCACTGACGATTCATTCGATGCTCAGGAAAACTTCACTGGAGCCCAAACATCCGAGACCATTAGCAAAGGCATAGAGCATTTAATTGATCTATTTTTAAAATGACAGAGTGCAGTTTTGCAGTGGTAAGGGAGTGGACTGGTCGTATATGATGGAAGCAGGGCACATGGCAAAGTCTCCCAGGCCGTCTTCCCAAGCCTGCAGGGCATCTGAGGGCACTGAGAGAGACAGAATCGGACTAAGCATCCCTCGCGCTGCCCAGTTTGGCCTATAGCACTTTGTGTCACAATCGAGAAACAAAAGAGGAGCACATGCTAGAGCGCACACCGTTTGCACATATGTGGCCATGTAATGAGTTCGGGATGGAACTGTGAGAAAGTAAGGAAGTTGGTAGGCAGCACTAACATTGAAGAAGAGAAATGGATGGCACTGAGAACATGCAGATTTTGGAGGATTTATCCCCCGAAAATCATACTTTTCTTTCACCAATAGGCTTTTCATTCATCTAAATCACCGGTGTTAACTGGACCAGGATAACATGCTCCTCCCCCATTCCCATAAAGCCCCTGGGCCAAAGTGATGTACGTTGCTGGACAGGCCAAAATCATGCCTTCCAGCAGAGCTAGCCAATCAGGTTGAATTATACTCTCTGGGAGCCGGAGCGACATGTCAGGGGATATTCCGGTTGGACACAGCAAAGCTTACTTCGTGTGGTCATCCAGTGCCCTGGAGACAAATGCCTAAACTTCCACATGTGATAGGTTGGCGAAAAACGTCCATCTCTTTCAATAGCCACAGGTAATGGACGGTTAGTAGAAGTGAACCTATGTAAATCTACTTTAACAAGAAATGTAAACCGTTCAGCTTTACCTGTATTTAAGCTAGATTTATCTAAATTCATCACATGTGAAATCTTGAGGTTCCACAGAATGCATAGTGTGTTTTTTTTCTGTATAGTATTACAGGAAATATGCATTGAAGGTCTTACCAGTGTTAGGGTGGATTGAACAGGGTTTTGATGAAGGAAAGAAATGGATGGATATGGAAGATAATCAAGTATACAAGAAATAAAAGCAGTGATTCAGCCATGCAGAAAACTAATGGTTTTATCTGTGCACAGCTTAGAAAACAGAAGAAAGAAGCAAAAGGCGTAAAAGCATGGTAATTAAGTGTGACTAAAAGACAACGATAAGCAGTGATTAATATTCGATTAAAGCCAGAGGAATTTCCTTTTAAACTAATTAAGCGTTTATTAATCCGATTTGTAACCCCTGAAGTGTCACAAAATATGCTGAATGCCAAATTAAATTGGCTTCGCACAATAGTTATCAAAGAAACGTTTCCACTTCTGTACAGTTTCCCAACAGCTCGTTCAACAGTCACGGGCAGACGGGCCAGATAAAGGCATTCACCTATTGCACACAACAATCCCAATAAAGGTCTGATGATGTCTGTCAGCTAACCACCAACTTTTCACATCAAGGCTTTAGCGCCAAGCAGCACAAAAGAGAGTCAGACTGAGGGTTGAATGTCATTCTGTAGCACCTTGAAGCAGACAAAGGTGGTTCAACAGAATCAGTGGATACAGACAGGAGATAAGAACAGAACAAATACAAGGACGTGTACCTGCAGTAGTCTTAAAACCATTTCATAACACTTACAGCACAATTATTAATACTCATTATGCAGTTTTTTATGAACTTAAAGTGGCCTTGCATGCACATTCATGTTAGTCTGGGTAACATTTTTAATATAGGAATATGTCTAACTTATGATAAAAAAAGCTGTAATACTGGACTTCACCCTATCTGCCTGAGCTCAAACTGGTATTTATAATAAAATGCACTTCTGGGGTCAACAGCTCTGTATCTATGAAGAGAGATTATGTGATGGTGTGAAGCTTCAATCGTAAAGTTCTTAACTACAACTAGCTGTCTCAAACTCTGGGGAAACAAGCAATGGATATAACCAGATTGATGTGAGGAGGTTGGTGGCCTTTTTTAGGTAAAATACCGCAGCTTCATGATAAGTCTTAAACATTTGGACAATAACAAGACACAACAGGTGTCATCTTTGTGTAGACAGCAGCCTGCAGTGATTTCTGAACAAATAGGGTGATGCATTTGTATTTTGTTTAGCAAGTTCAACATTTTAGAACAAGTATTTCTCTTAGCTTCTCCTCACTAGTGGCAACGGAACCAGATTTAATCAAAGGCTTGCTTTTTAATAACTTGATGGATGCTTGTGCTCTGAGTTAAATTGGAGGACAGCTGACACTGTCAATGCATGTTAATGCTTGCTGCTGGTTTAATAAGTAGTGCAACAGTTTGTCAGGCTGTATGATCAATGTGTTGCTGATCGATAAGCGGAGTGTTGAGCTGTATGGAGTTTCAGTGGTGGACTTGGAAACAGCTGCGAAATGGTTGTAAATGATGTTCGAATAGGATGAGAGAATAATCAAGATTTAAAATTGTTGTTATTTATTATTTCTAAAAGATTAAAAAAAACACACGTAAAATAACGTATTATTCACACATAATGTAGCACGTGGTTTATTTATTTGTATTAGATGGCTGATGAATTATTTTATCCAACTAACGTATTTATTTTTATATTTATATTTAGTTACAAAGTGACACAAATCTCAATCACACACTACCATATAAACGTATAAAGGATTGATATTGAGGTTACCACACTCACCGCTAAAGTCCGATAAGTTTACTCGTTACTTAGATTTGAATAACTTTTAATAATTTCCGTTCAAGATGCACAGTAGAGAAAATAATAAAGTGCAGAAAGCATATATGGAAATAAAATAAAGTGTGCATAACTCTGGAGTCCATGATTTTTTTCTCCCTTGCGTGCCCTTTAATCTCTTCTCCTCCCTGTAATGTGTGTGTGTGTGTGTGTGTGTGTGTGTGTGTGTGTGTGTGTGTGTGTGTGTGTGTGTGTGTGTTTGTGCATCTGTGTGTGGTTGTACAATGCGGTCATGAGGCCTGACAGGGCACTCCGGGGGGCACAAACCAGTGCCACGTCCATCCGCTGCACTCCGCACAATGCCACGCCATGTCCTGACAGGGTCCCGCTATCCCCTTCTGCGTCATTTAACACAACTTTCCCAGGCTCCCCAGACGAGTGAAGTCCAGACACACAACGACACGTTAAACACTGCTCATATGTCTTGTCGAGTCTACTCTCAGATGTTCACTGCCTGACCCTTTATGTCTTCCAAGTCAAATGGTATTCAGTTTAAATTTAGTTTCAGATTTCCACACAACTGTCTTCTTTAACAATGAAGGTCCAGATCATGATATAAATCAAGCCACATTTTAGTTTAACCTAGTTTCTTAATCTGATCTTTGTGGGAATTATTTTGTGTTAAACTTTTCAATTCTTCACCTCATTGATTCTCTAGTCACACCGCTATCTCAGTTCCTCTTCTCTCCCTACCTTTGACAGTTTCCTGTAAAACAACCCTGATCCTCAGCATAAGCTCTCTGTCTCTGCTATCCGCTGAGCTTCCCTGCCTGGCCTCCATCTCCAAGCTCCCTTTCCCCATGGCTCTCTCATCTCCCTGCCCTGCTTGACAGCTTCATCTGATCCACAGGACTTTTAGCTAGAATATCTGGCATTCTACCCGACCCACAGGACTCTAAATCCCACGGTTCATCCTCTTAGGGCTACCTTGCTCCAGCTTTCTCCTCCATCTGGCTCTCAATGTGTGGCAAAGAGTTGTCGTTTCACTCCTGACTTGAGAACAGGTAAGGCTCACAGGGTTAGCTCGCCTGTTTCCGCAATCCTGTAATACTTGGACACATAAGAAGAGGCACAGATTGCATCCTTCGTTGGCAGGAAATGGTGTGTCCCCATGTAAAGCGCATAGGATTTCCTAACTGCACATATATATTCATGAAGGAAGAGTTGTTTTTCAAGAAACAGAAGCCATCCTTACATTGACCACATCGAGAGAAAGGAAAAGGTAAAGTGGGATTTGATACACTGCATAAGTTTCCAACGTTTTAAAGTCTAAACTTGAAGTCATATACAAGCCGGTGTTGATAAAACACTGGTGTTGAAGTACCTAACAGAAGCAGAATGGATATTTCAAACTCGAAAACTGATATTTTAGCAAACACTTTCATTATGTTATCATTAAATGCCAACATTTTCAAATACTCACAATACTGAATGGCAATAATAGTATGGTTAAGTTATGTTATGGTAATGGTTATTTGATTTCTTTTTGTTTTGATTTTGATATACTTTATTAATCCCTGTGGGGAAATTGTTTCTCTGCATTTGACCCATCCTAGTGTTAGGAGAAGTGTGCTGCCATTTTGAACGGCGCCCAGGGAGCAGTGTAGGGAACGGTGCCTTGCTCAGGGACACCTCGGTAGCACTTGGTCTTGCCGGGACTTGAACTGGTGACCTTCCAGTTGCCAAGCCAAGTCCCTATCGACTTCGCCACCACCGCCCGTTAAGTTATGTTATGTTAATGGTAATGGTAATGGCAAATTAACTATGGTTACTCTTTATTTAAGGTTAGGCAATTAAAACCCTTGATAATGATCTTAAAAAGATAACGGTTATTGTTTAAAAAAAGGAAAATATTGACTGATTATCTCAAACACACCTATCCATCACCCTGACACACACTACATCAAGGACAACCCTTACTGCTGTGAATTGGTGTACATTTAGAGGTCCAAATTATTTCAATATGGAGAAGGGATGCTAAGCAGATATCAACACTTTGTCACTTCCTACCAAGAATAATTATTGGGGATTTAACCGAGCTGATAGGAGAACTACAGCATACGCAATTTTTCTTGAAAGTTTAAGTATGCATTTTGTAAGTGTATAGGGACAATTTATCCTTCACAATAGTTATATATTTGAAAGGGGGACTTAGAAGGGCTGAGATAGGGACTGACCCCAAGAACATTGGCTATGCCAGCTCTACAGAATGAGCTATTCGGGCGGCCACGGTATGTTAAAATGAAAGAGTTTTCTTCCAAGTGTAAAACTGTAAGGAGAAAAATCCTACGAGTTTGTAAAGTCACTCCAGGACAGGGGAGCATAATTGCCGCTTAATATACAAAGACAGCGACAGAGATCACATTGCTTGGGCTGGCCAACTCCTCCCCCTCCTGGTCAGCTACACATACCCCCCTCCCATCCAAACACACTCTCTCCATCTCTCTCACGTACAGACACACACAGCCCCCCGCCTTTTTTAAGCTAGACAGCGAGGGTTCCCCACTGCCCCTAAGCCCCTGTTAAAACCACTCCTCACCTCCCATGTCACTGGGCCATGTCTGTCATTTTGAATCCGCCCATCTTTTCCCGCTCTCGCACAGAGGGCCAAGAGGTTAATAGGGACCGAAACAATAGTCCAGTGCAGACACAACAAACAATGGCCCGTGGGAGCAGTTTGCCTACGGGCTGCAGCATCTCCCACCATGTTTCTCTATCTGCCTTTCCCCCCTCTTTATCCCCATCTCTCCCTCTTTTTTCTCCCTCTCCCCCTCTGACAATCCCTGCCAATATCCTTGTGTCCTGGACAGTCATTTATACCTATTTGCAAGGTTAATTGCCATTTCATTGGCTGCTATTTATATTTTAAAAAGCCCTGTTAGGAGACTAATAAAGTGACTGTGAAGATGCCGCAGAAAGGTAATTACCACATATGGTTAACAGTCGGATGGTGTAAAGTGAAGGGGATGTCGCATTGTCATTTCAGTGGCAGAGTTGAGCGTAATTGTTTCTCTCTGCTGGTGTTGGGAGGGTGATAGGGAATGGAAAAAGCTGTTAAACATCCAGTTAGAAAGGTGTGTGAAGCAATGAGCAGGGAGGCACCAGGTCCTGGAGGAGCAGTGTTATGTATGTAATGTGTACAGTATGTGTTTCTTTCCAAATCCATTTGACCTCACAGGTTTAATTAAATCCAATTCCTTATACACCTTAATGACGATGTATTACAAAAGAGAAGGGAACAAGTAATTGTTCATGAAAACAAAAATCTGAAGACACCAGTAATTGACAAGTTGATTCAAATAATCAATAGTCATTGTGTTCCTGTAAGGAAAACACATTTCATATACTGAGCAAATGATTGTAATACTTGTAATCATATTCAATACAAATCTCTGTATGTTTTGTGAATGATAAGAGCGTAAAACTATTAGAGACCAACTTTAACAACAGTCAGGCATTTTTTAAACTTCAACACAATTGCATGAACTGCACATGCACACACAAACCGTACATACATACCAACAAGTATTTCTCAAAATGTTCAAATACTCATGCACACTCTTTGACATACTAAAGTTTCCGTTTAAATTACCTTCATGTGACGCTGGGGAAAATATGTATGTTTGTGTTCAAATATACACCAAGAGGCCACTTAAGCCTTACATTATATTATATTTTTTACATAACAGGCCTATAATAAACACAAATAGCATTAAAAACAACAAACCAAACAATCTTACATTTAACATGTTTTACTTTGTTAGAGAAAACCTAATTTTTATATATGCCAGAAATACATTTCAGAAACCGATGTGTAGCCCTTTTTATGACGACACTGCTTTTATGATAATGCGAAGTAGACAGAGCCCAGACAGTGTGAGAACAGCAGAAGACAGAGAGAGGGGAGAGGT
The DNA here is from genome assembly GCF_000735185.1 of Notothenia coriiceps. Lineage (NCBI taxonomy): Eukaryota > Metazoa > Chordata > Actinopteri > Perciformes > Nototheniidae > Notothenia > Notothenia coriiceps. Next base: position 237,442 of record NW_011336753.1, on the reverse strand, counting down.
GAGAGAGGGAAGATGGAGAAGAATACAATGAAGTGGCTTAGCAGGCTGAGGCTTCCCAAATCCTTCCAAGCGCCCATACGGCGAGCTGAGGCAGAGAAAGAGTCAACTCTCTGCCTTCTGTTTGCTCAGCAACCCAACGCGGCAGGGAGGCAACGGTGAGAGAGAAAAGGGGCAAATGTGTCAGGCGGGAGGGATGATATACTAGGCGGGTGTAGGGATACAGATGGGGTCGAAGGAGGTCACGTTGTTGATTTTGTTCTCTATTTTTCGTCTGCTCCGCTATTCCATGCATCCCTTGTTCTCAAAACTCACCCCGTAACTACACACACACACACACACACACACACTCACACACACACTTTTGTTCTGCACAGGCTGACACACACTCACACACACACACACCTACAAGAACACATATGTACCAATCCTCTGGAACCCCCAGAGAGAAGTGATCAGGGGGTGTCCCCTTCAAATACATCCCCCAACTTCCCCCCCTCACTTATTCTGCTCTGCCATAGCGTTTTGTCAGAGTCAGCAACAAAACGGACGGTCAAGAAAAAAAGATAGGGAGAAAAAAAAAAGTGTATCGATTAGCCTTCAGAGCTCCACGTGGGCCACTTTCATCGATTAGGAACGAGAGAGCAGCAGAGCACCAGCCATGGTTCTCCTCTCCCTCCCTCCCTCCC
>NW_011336753.1:236438-236747 GCF_000735185.1 Notothenia coriiceps | reverse complement strand
GTGTACTGTGCCAATACCGAGCTGATCGCACGGGCAGTCCACTCTGTAGTAACCTAGAAAATAATGGTTCTCCTCTCCCTCCCTCCCTCCCTCCCTCTCCTTCTGTCTCTCCAGGGTCCTTTGTCCATAAAGAGAGCGATATAATGGCCCTTTGAGAGGGAGTGAAGGAGGGAGGCAGAAGACGGAGGAGAGAGGCAAGGGACAAGATGGAAAGGGGGGAGGAGGCGAGTGACTGCTGTGGCGTCTAGAGCCGGATAGGAGAGTTCAGGCCTTGCGGCATGGGGGGAAGTGTACGGGATGGCGGTGGAA
>NW_011336753.1:200651-236402 GCF_000735185.1 Notothenia coriiceps | reverse complement strand
GGTAAAGAAAGACACCAAGGCGAGAAGAGAAAGTCTCAATGACAAAAGGTCGGGGCAGCTGGGCTTAGGGCGACGGGGACCAAAGGGAGCAGCGGGATAATCTGCTAAAGCCCAGAAAGGAGAGATTCAGCATGCGCGCCACCCTCGTAGGGCCTAAGAGCAAATTTGCACATAAATAAGGAGCCAACTTTGCTTTGAACGGGAGGTCGAGGGAGAAGCATCAGACAGAGGGAGAGAGAGATACAGAGCTAAAGGGCTGGAGCCACAGCTGCCTGCTGGCGGGTCGCAACTGGACCAAGACAAAGTTCAGCATTTCAAGCTCCGCAAGGGACGACTTTACTTTCCCTCTCATGTTTGAAAAAGTAAGCAAAGATATTTATCATTTATTCTCCCCTGCTCCACCTCCAGTTTTTTCTTCCTCTCCTTAGCTCCCAGGCCCAGAGCTTTTCTTAGTTTTGCCCTCAAAGACTCCTCTGTCTTCTCTGTCGACATCCCTGGGCTCAGGGGACGAGTGTGTGTGTTTTTAAAGGCTGCAGGCTTTGTTCTGACTGCCGCTCACCTCTGAGATACCAAGTCATTAACGGCCACATACAAGGGCAGTGCACAAACACAGGGAAACACACTAACAACCATAAAAAGGAAGTGTGTGCACAGGTAATCATTAAGAGTTGCACTAATTCAAGCATATAACGCGTATGCAAACGTACAACACTGTCAACATACACTAAGAAATATAACCATCAGCTGACTGGCTCTGAATCAATCAGTCAGTTGTTGACTCAATACTTAAAAATCCCTTTCAACTGCCTTGCCTTCATCTGTATCTTCCCTTCATGACTCACCATGGATTAACAGGATCAATGACTCCACCTGAGTTCAGCTGATAAGTCGACACCATGTAAAGTTCAGTTGTTCCTCACACTTAATAAATTAAAAAAACATACACCCTCGCAATGGCATGATGCTTATGAATGTAAGTTCAGAGAGTTTAAAGTTTCAAATGTACAGAATTTGAATCACAATATGCAGACGCTTTACAGTCTTGATTGGATTGAAAAAAAAGGTTTGAAACACTCGCAATAACCACTTGTGTGTCACCTGCAGAGAGTTCAAGTTTAATTCTTGGTTATGTTATATTGAGGCACTTACTGTATCACTCGTACTTCTGGAAAATATATAAAACCGTTTCTAATAATGTGTTAACATCAAACATTTTCTGCATTAATTATGGCTTTCTTTTGAACCAGGTATGCAGTGCTTGAAGAGGTGCTTATGGGGGATGAGGGGAGAGAGGAGTGATTCAAGAATGAGTTGAGCTGCTGCAGGTACTTATCGATCAGCCTTGGAAGTTATGAACTAGCTGTCATTTCCCTTTCATGAACAGCTCAATAGGTATTGACTGCAGATGAAAAGCATGTGCTAGTATGGCCGGCCTTAAGGACGGGACAAAAAAAAAGAGACAGGAGGACAGCATATGGGCCCTTGACATGCACAGTCATCAGTGCACGCAGATGGACACACAAAGACTGAGCCCAGACAATAAATTCACACCCATGCACCATGCTACACAGGCAAACATCCAAACCCCTGTGAACACGCACAACACAACCAGGAGCACATACATCTGGATAAGTGGCCTGGCGTGGTTCGAGACGTGATGAGATCACAGTAAGAACACATAGTCATGTGGAGGGAGAACAGGAGGGGAGATAAAGACGGGATTGGAAATGGGGGGCAAGGCGGGGGAGCTTGGCGGACAGAGGTGTATAGATGAGCGGCACTGTGGGAGAGTGGGGGATTTGTTGAGGTGGCGTGTGGCCACGTCACTGCGTGCAAGACCTGGAGCTGTTGTGTTTGCAGCCAGTGGACATTGACAGGCATGTGTCGCCCACAGAGCACCATCCAGATCACAGACGCCCTACAAGGCGCAGATGAAGGGAGGGCTTTGGGCCTCCCTAATCCCGGCTCATCCGTGTTCCATGTTCTGCGGCTTCCAACCATGCTTAGCAGAATTTCACGCCGGAGTCTTTCTGCAAACCTAAAACCAGCGCGCTACACTAAAAGGATAAGGCCGGGTGGCAATAGGATGAGCAACCTTTTGTCACTGACAGGCACCACTTTGTCTCTTTTGACCGTGGTGAACACAGTCTTTCTCTGCAATCCTCTTTTACTTCTCCTTTTCAATACTAGTCTTTGATCACATTTTAGTCTGTGGCTTTTTTAGTTTTGCACAGACATTTGTTTACTTTCTCAAATGATATCCAACCTTACTTCTCTATATCTATCGCAGACTAGTTCGCTAAAGAGAAACCATCTCATTGGTTGTCCTTGAGTGTAGCCAGAAGAACGGTCTTTGTGCAAACATGAGGCTCAGACATAGGGTGGGGGTAAAGAATGGTTTTAAAGAAAATCAAAAAAGGCATAAAGGAAGTAAAGTAGATAGCAACCTCCCCCAGCGATCTACTTTGCTGAACAACAGCGCCCACAGAAAAGGAATCGCGGTTTGAATTGCTGCCATGCGATGCCAGCTGATGCCATCCCTCTAACAGAGACACAGGCACATTGCTGCCGGCGCAATGGGAGCAAATCCACACCAGAACTAAGTCTCCCTGAAGAATGGTAAAGCAGGAAAACAACAACTAAGCATGTTAGTTTCACCTCCACGAAGATGCATGTGTGTTGGCAGGGGAATGAAAGATGAGTGGCCCTTCGCAGAAGCTAGACAATTACAACGGAGCAGCACTGTTGTGTGCTGCACAAATAACGCCTCCCCAGGAATCACCAGTGATAGGAAGCAAATGTGAAAGCTGCCATTTGATTTTTTTGTGATGAGCAGAAGAATGTGGGTATTTACTGCATGTTATCTCCAAACCCAAACACATTAGGGGCTATTCAACACATTGAGGGTTGAATCTTTCAGCCCATTCATTCTGGGCATTTTCATCATTCCGTTTGTCTTAAGGGCAATTTCTCCTCTTTAGATTGGTTTTGTTTCAACAAAGTCTGAAAATCTGCATGATGAAATCCTTCACTATAGCTGAAATCCTATAAGGAATCCACCATTAGTTTAAAATCACCCAGTTTATCAGTTATGTATGTATGCCAGCAAAGGGACACAATGCAGCGTATTGCAGACCCCAAATCAGGCTGATCTGACAACAGAACATTTTGCTGTTTGAGAGCCTCAAGTTACCTCCCAGTAGCCTACTCACACATCCTAATTACAAGATAGATAGGCCTATTCTAGCAGTATAGTGTGATCGCTAGCCTGTCTCCGTCTCTGTGCTTAGGCATACAGCCGACTGCTGAGCAGTTTACTTCAGCTTTGATAGCAACAGCATCAACAGCAGGACCTAATGGGGTGCATGACCGAGAGATCTGAGCACAGGCCTTCCATATGCATCTCCCCACTGCATCACAAATCTCATGCAGCATTACCATGGGCCTGGGAGAGAGGGGTAAGCTACGCTACGCTGGCAAAGTTCAGTCACGTAGCATCACAGTAAATGGGATTTTTCAAATGTGTGTGTGCATGTGCATTCTTGTGTACGTGTGTGCAAAATGTGAGCACACCCTCATTGGGTTTGTAATTTGCGGAAGCTTCGCTAGTGTGTGTTTGAATTTCTTCTGTGTGAATGTGGGACTGAATGTGTGTGTGTGTGTGTGTGTGTAGAATATCATTATGCGTATGCATGTTTGTAACAGCCTCTGTGCAAGTACATGGCGAGATGTTGTTTACTGCCTCTTTGGCGGCTAGACTGCATGACGACAGCCAACACCGAGGGGGGGGTAAAATAGCGAATGGGTGAGGGGAGACAGCGCCAGGGTTATATAGCGGCTAACTGGGGAGCTGTTAAGTTTTATGTTAATTGAAGGGGCTTACACAGAACTCTATTGACAGTTAACATGCCCTTCAAGGTGTTCTTTGTGGTTCAGCACTTCTGTCAAGACAGAGGCAGTCATTTTGCTTCACCTTTATTTATATGCTTGACTACTCAGAACATTATGGAACACTGTGGGGCCCAGTAATAGATGTAGGAGGGGGGCAGGTGTGCGTATGGGAGGTCAGATGCCTCACAGACAACCCAACCAGGTTTCTGGGCCCTCTGTGAGACATCCAATGGCTGTCCAACACGGGGTAACTAGAGGTAAGGGCAGAATAGCAAATAATAATTTAATAGATTTTTTCTGGATATGCAAACCTGACAAGATGAGAGGAAGAGGAAGACAGATATAAAAGATTTTGGTATGAAGTTGTATGTCTTCAAAGGGTAATACTTGAAATATAACCTCTTTTGACCTCTGTAACAATCACTACACATGTTGACCTAGATACAAATAATACTGACAGAATTTTGCATGTCCTTGTCTACATGTTTGAAGCAAAGAAGCATATTTCATTTGAATTCATCAACACACTTGAAGACTGTTTTGATAAGCGGGGTGTGAGTGTCACTGCCATTTCATGTCTAATTGGTTGGGCATACGTCTCTAGACAGGAACAGACAGGGTTTCCCAGTCGAAGATCAGAGGGCTCAAATACCAGCCCAGTCTTCCATCAAGCCACCAAGGTCACCTGTCACTTAGCACCCCTCGACCACTGTGCATGTTTGATTTGGTTGACACATTAACAGACAACTGTGACATTTAGTTGTGGATACAAAGAAGACTATGCCCTTTAAACTCCGTCTTCACTCTCAACAACTCCTTGATTCTGCCGGAGCAGCAACAGGGCATGTTTTAAAAGTGTAATCGCCAATTAGTAAGTGATTAAATATGCATTGGAATCAATTAGTATTTAACATACGGTGAAGTTAAACCCCATACCGCAGTAGCCTCTGTTGCTGTACCGCCACCCTACAACCTATTAATCAAATACATGTAAATCTCATTATGCAACCACCAAATTAGCATCAGCACTTTTGTGCTAAACGGAAATAAGGAGGCTCTGATACTCCTAACATTGTCATTTTCAGTCAATAAGACAAGAGAGAGTGGCCAGTGAAAGGACAGTGATGAAGTACAAAAGGGATAGAATGAAGTCACTATGCTAATATTAGCTTGGTTGAGAAATGTCAAGCAAGTGAGGTGCGCTACATGGCTGCAGCTAATCATTTAGGTTAATTGAGGTTTCAAAAAACCAGGGTAGATTCTCCCTCTCTGCTCCATGTGGCTGCTCCCCCACAAAGCCTACATGTGAAAGAAGTGACAGGGAGGTACCCACTCTAATTCTGTAACCCACTATTATCACGGTATGACCTACTACTAATTGGAGGAATTGCCATTTGATGTTGCAGGCTAAAGTGGGCAAGGTTAAACATGTATTCCCACACCCCTCGTACATAAACGGATAAAACAGCCTCATAACTAGCTGACTTTTGGGGATGAATGGTTAACTTGTCGATGGGACAGCAAAGTCCCTCTAATCACTGGGTCTTTCTCAGAGTCTATTTTGCCACCTTTTTGTTCACCTATGTGCCCTGGTCAGGTTGGCAAATCAATGACACAGAGTTCAAAATGTGTGTGTCTTTGACCCTAAAGTGGCCGACCACAATCCAAGCATACACTCCACTCCACTGTGCCACAGGACCCCGAGAGCATGCAGAAACCTGCTCGTTGTGCAATAAAGATGATTTAGCACTTTAACTCCACCTGCCCACCACCACTCTTAGGTTTGCGTGCCTTTTGATTAATACTGGGCCAGGAGGGATTTATTGTATGGGGGATATTTGCCTCAGCGATTTAATAATGGTTGAGGAGGAACACAATTAATCAGAGGGGGTACACACATACCCCCTTCTAAAAAAAAGAGGGGGAAATTAATGACTATGAATATGTATATTTGTTTGTGAGATGTGGTCTACATTGTGTGCATTAGTGCATACAGTGCTCAGCAGCGGTCCTGTGTTCAGTGAATAACATCGCCCATTGTGTGCTATGAATATATCTTTCTCATGGGTGGCCAGTTGCACCACCATGTGCTGGTGGAACTGTTTATTATTGTGTTTTAATTCAGCATCTTAGGGTCAATCAAATATCTCATCTCCTTGTTGTACACATGTACACACACTGACAAATCGGGAACACACACACATATTGCCACGTAGCTTCCTCTTCCCTTCCCATGTGGAGCAAATATGCTCTCAGGCTCCTGCAGGTATGGGAACCTCCCTCCCGCTCTCATAATCATGTAGGAGCAGCCTGGCACTATAGAAAAATAATGATGTGCCGTCCTGTTGGCTCATTTATCAGCATGTTTTACAACAGGCGCCGGGTGGAAGTAATTAAACTCTGCCATCATTACAATGAGCCAGGCCCCCCTCTTAATAGACACCCAATGAGACACTAGAGGCCTGCCTGGTAATTGTAGCTCACAACTATCTCTATCTCTCTTTGTGTGTGTGTGTGTGTGTGTGTGTGTGTGTGTGTGTGTGTGTGTGTGTGTGTGTGTGTGTGTGTGTGTGTGTGTGTGTGTCAGTCTACAATCCCCTTGTTTCATGCGTGGTTTTAATTAGTGAAGAAACAGAGCTGATAAGCAATTGAAAAAAAGAAATGGGTAAGTGAATTAGAGAAAGAAGGTTATGGTCTTTGTTCTGCCGAGTGTCTTTGACCCCTTATTTAACAATGGATGGTCAAATGAATCCATCCGGAAGAAAATGTGGATTGATTGAGACTAAGAACAAACACTATCTCACACAACATTTCATTTGCCATCATCTCAACCAGCAGGCAATTGTTCTTTTTTTAATTTAGTTTTTAGCATCCACATGTAGCAAATCAAGCTCGTCTCCTCAAAGGAACAGAAAAAGGACAGTGATTAGGAAAAGAGGTTATGAGCCCAGCCATTCGATAAACAGATAAATACCTTCCAAGGCTAATCCTGCACTTATAAGATTTCCCTAATAATCTAATAAAAGCATAAATGGATCTTGTCTGGGGACTCTGCCATCCTAGAGCAATATAGAATGCATAAACTAAGTACAATGTAGAGTCTCCTGCTTTTACAACAATGTTATTAAGAAACTGGCCTCCGAGGCTCAACACTGTAAAACACTCCTTGCTCGCATAAGAATGAACCTCTGCAAATAAAGTGAATTAGGTGGCTGTTGGTTTGGTCAGACTGAGATAGTTTAAGCACATTGGTCATACTGATACGGACGATTTTCTCAAGGATATATCGGCTATTAAGATGCCTGATTGGAGATTTACATTAGATCACTGCCAGTTCACTATACGCAGTAGTTTCTGTACCATACCTGCACCATTTAGTATCACTTACAGCTCTAATGGCACAATTACCCTTCACCACCAGCACTAATAGTGGTCTAAGAGAACCTTTTGACGTAGGGCTGATGTTGTGACCCTCATACATACCCCTACAAACCCCCATCTAGCCCCTACTCCAATGTCTGCACTCAGCCCCTCCAAAGCCCCTGATCTCTAGATATCGATTAGGCCCTCGACCCCAACTGCAACTCCCACTGTCTAACACCAATCCTCCCCCTACTTATCTGAATCCTTCCCTTACCATGCTCTCTCCTCCCATCCTAATCCCATGATAATCAAATAGGCCCAGGCTGGCTCTTCGGCGCTGTACCAATTAGCCAGTACGGGTCTGCGGCTAGTGATAGGGGTACCAGCAGAGGTGGCGGCGGCAAACACAGTAGTACCCAGGGAGGCTGTAAACATCCATTAGCGGTTAACCGTCCCTACTCATTTTTTTCTCCACAAAGCTCTCTCATTAGTGCAGTGAGCCCTGACAGGTAAACAGCACTAATGGGAATGGCCTATCAATAATCGCCTGGTGTGTTAACAGGAAGTGCAAGCAAGGGGACGGAACATGTGGACCAACAGCAATAAAGAAGGGTAAGGGGGGTATCCACTGATATAAACAGCTATAAACATGGGGAGGTGGTAAGTTATTAGTGATGGATGTTGCATTATGTGCTCTGATTATGTTCTTGGTGCTTTGCCGAGAGGTGGTACGAATGCACCGCTGCAGCAACAACTAAGCAAAAGAAGCATAAGCCATTTTGGCCAAGGAAAGATCTAAGACGCCGCCTAATAAAATATGATCTGACGTATTCGCAGAGTCACTTTGATGTGACTGTGGCAATGTTGTCATACCGTTGCCGTGTGTGGGTAAGGGTACTTCAAGGCATGACCTCAGGTGTTTCCAGGAGTGTGTTTTTGTGCGGGTACTGCGAGCCGCAGAATGCCTAACTTCCCTTAGTGTTAATGCTCATACTTTGCTCCACTGACATGAAAAGGAAACTGGAAGGGAGGACCAGGGTGGGACTTAGGAGAAAGAACGAGAGAAGAAGAGAGTGAGGGTATGAAGACTGAGGGGAGAGATGAGAGAGAGATGTTATTTATGTTTGGAGCAGGTTCACGCCGAGTTCACCTTACCATGAGATGTCCCCGGGCGGTGACAACCACACTGCTGATGTGTGTGTCTGTGAGCGTGTGAGTGTGTGTGTGCGAGCTCATGGAACTGCTTGTAAATACATCCCTACTTGTGTGTTGTTTTATCTTTACATAAAAATGTGTGCATATGTGTGTCTGAACTGAGGGGTCAGCCAGTGAGCAGTAAAGTCTTACAGAGGACAAGGCATCTGGGGTGGATGCACTACATGATGTGTGTGTGAGTGTGTGTGTGTGTGTGTGTGTGTGTGTGTGTGTGTGTGTGTGTGTGTGTGTGTGTGTGTGTGTGTGTGTGTGTCAGGGGCCCATTACTAAGGCTGTGGAGCACTAAATCAGCAGTGCTACTGCAGTGGATAAAGCCAATGATACACGGATTACAGCCACACTCAGTCTCAGCTGCCCGCATTTATCCACAGCCAGACAGATAAAGACACAGCGCATGCACGTGTGTGTGAGTCTGTGTGTGCACGACTGCATATGGGCCCACGCTTGTATGTACATCCATCTATGTGTGTGTATGCTTGGGAATGCGTCTGTGTAGTCTGCTAGGGTGTGTTTGTATGCACCACACACACTTAGTTTCAAGCGCGTACTTCTAACAGAGAGATAGACAGACAGATAGGCAGAGAGAGACATTTAGAGCAAGCGCTAACTGCCATCATCAAGCACAATCCTGTTTGAGCAGTGTCTGTAGCCCGGGGTTGTATGGACTCTAATCCACTGCCAGCCCACTCCAATAAACAACACCTTATCCGTGTTGCACTGAGCCCACATTTACCACTTCAAGTCCCGCCACACAAAAACTCACAGGCACAGCACTAATTTTTCACATAAAAAAATATATATTTTTCCAGCTTACCTGGGGATTGAAACTGCAGCAATTCCAGATAAAAGACCACGGAGGACTCAGGACATCGGAAGTTCTGAAAGAGAAAGTTCAAATCAAGGGATTAACAGAAATTGTAGGTGACAGTGGGGGCAAAATTGTTGCACAAAGTTAAGCATTTGTAATCATTTCAGAACAGTCTTTATGTCCACATCTAATGTCCAAGTACGATACTGTCTCCAACCTCCAGCCCTCTCCTCCAGCACCAGTTCAGCATTAGACCTCCACTGGTCTAATTACACAGGCTGACCTCCCACAGGTCGCCTGAGTAAAGGCCCCCAAAGATCAATATTCATTCTTTTAGATCTGTCATCCGCTTTTGACACTATCGACCACGTTGTATGTCTGCTCTCCCCCTCTCTGTTCTTTATTCATCTATTTACCCCCCCCCCCCCCCCNNNAGGGGTGCGTCCCGAGCTAATCCTTGAATCGGGACCGAAGCAGACTTTATTGAATGGATAAATATTGGCTACAAATATTCACTATAAGCTAAGCTCCTCTCATTAAAGGTGCTGAATTCCAAATAAGGAGCAGATCAATGACTGAGGGATTTCCTCCACATGGCTCTCAACATGGCTAGCTGCTAACGGAGCTAACAGTGCGAGCAGTGCAGTGTCAACCGGATGTTTGCCGTTATGTTTTTGTGACAACGCAGTGGGGTCCACTATCCAAAGCGACATACATTCTCAATACTGTGGGCAATCCACACAGGAGCAATTTGGGGTGAAGTGTCTTACTCAGGGACACAACGACACGCTGACTGCAGTGGGGTTTGAACCTGTGACCTTCTGATCCCAACACCAAGGCTCTATCCACTGCGCCACACGCCTCCATTATCAGAGGAAGTGAAGTGCAAAAGTTTAGATTACAACACACACAGAAGAAGAAAGACTTCTCTGATTGGTAGACCCTTAATCCACTGTACATTTGCAGGGAAGATAGCAGTTTGAGGCTATTTAAATGTTCTGAATACATTAAATAGAACCTTCATGCCAGTAGCTTGTCCTTATAGCCAGCACTAAACCTTTTTAATCATTCTAGTAGATTAGTCAATAATTAATATGTATTCATAGATAAACTTGATGACGGATATGAATTAAACCTGACTGTGGGTTGTTTATAAGGTAAAACAAAAAGCATCTAACAACGCTGCACAGAGTTTGTGCCGTCACCACGACTACCAACAGTTATACATATTCTCCCTAGCAGATCTACCACTTCAATTTCAGGACTCACATTCTCACAGTAAGGCTTTCACTCATATCAATATTTTAAGCTTATCAACCTAATAGTTCTGAATCGAGAAGAAGAATTTGAATACTTGATTTATACTCCTGGGAAGTTGGGTGAATCTGGGATGAATGTTTAAGATTCATATTTCATCAACATTTAGGTACATTTAAGTATCAGATTAGAATACGTATCAGCAAATACCAAATATTAAAGTATTCGGATCGGGATCTAGGCCAAGAAAAACTTGACCGGGACATCTCTGGATACAGTTATGTTGGATGGAGAGTAGATGGATTTACTGTGCAGTGATATAGAGACAGCTGTGTGTTTACAGACAAGTGTGTGTGTGAACTGAGGTCTCAATCTGTAAGTAGTTTTTAGTGCTTTACACACACACACACACACACACACACACACACACACACACACACACACACTGTCAGAATGCAGTCATTAGAAGGCTAGTCCTACTAACAGGGCCTGTCTACTGTCCTAGACAAACTGCAGGAGGAGGTGTCTGGCTGCTTTTAAATTGGGTTAGTGGACCAGAGAGGGAAAGAGAGCTTGAGAAACAGTGGGAGAGAGAGGGAATCTGGAGTCTAAATCTGGGACGGGGTACATGTGAAGAATGTCCTTCATCAATTGTGGTAGTACTCCCTACTGTGTACCCCTTTATTCCACATGTGTGATTGTGTTTGTTTTTGTGAACGTCCTACTACGCGTGGAACTGTGTTGTCACAGTCTAGAAAAAGTTTTACAGATGTCATTTTTGTATGTTATACTTGAACTCCACTGGCTTCCCATAATGGTCTGGATATTTGTCTTATGCTCTGCTCTCTTCAGTCTCCTGCCCTCGGTTGATTTAGGAGCCAAATGGCAGCCCATTAACATGTGAGAATGATTGTGCAGCCTTGGGGTTGCAGCGCAGCAACCCACAGAGAGGGTTTTCTCGCCGCACATCTCTATGATTCTCAGTCTTTGCACTGTCGACGAGAGTTAAGCATCAAAGGCGAGAACTAACTATCCTCACCCTCAATCGCTCCCTCTGTCTCTTTTTGGCCTCTGGGTTCACGCTGTAATTTTCTCACTCTCCCTCTTTGTCTTTCTCTCTGTATCCCTCCCTCCATCTCTCTCCGGGCTTAGGACTGGGGAGATGGAGGTGATGAGGTCAAAGTGAATCTTCTCCTTGCTGAAGATGATTATGTCTTAACCTGCCGTTATTCAAAGGAGCAGGCCCTGTGGCCATGAGCTGGCCTTCGAGCCACGTGTCGGCAGTGAGAGAGCAACACCTCGACACTGTCACACAGAGAGAGAAGCTGTGCAGTCAAATGAACTGTCAGGGTCAAATGCACAATGCCTTTCTATGTGTTTCATGTGACTCGCTGCCCCATACATCCACTTGGTTGATGGATGCTTGTAGTTTGTGGAATGGCCTAGGTGTCCAATCTTAGACCCCCAAATGGATTATAGATCCTGGTGACATCACTGGGAGCACACTTTATATTATAAAGTTGCACTAAAGGTTGCTTTGAGAATAAGTCCTGAACGGATTTAAGGCACCATAGGATTTCGAGGAATGTGGTGATGCTAGTGGTTATGCCGGGGGTGTTAATTAAAATGCGGCTAATTAGCAGCGTTGGTTAATTGGTCAGTCTTGGCTAGTTGTGGTAATGGAGTACAACACCTCCACGGAGCTCTGTCTCACTGAGCAGGGCTCAAGGCTTCTCAGAAAGAAAACTGTTGAGTCTTCCACCTTTATCTTTGTCCCTTCTGACTTTTCTTTAAGCCTCAGACTTCATATTCAGCAGCCCCAGGCTTGAGCTATCTGTCTCCCCCTTTTTCAATTAATTCCTTTTGAGGTGTGACACACTATAAACTTTAATACACTTTCTCCGATGGACTGAAATCACATGTGCACACACCCTGTAGATACACTGCACACATACAGTACACGCTCATGTTTACGAGTGCCTTCACACACATGTTTAGCGTCGGTAACTAGGAAGTCAATGAGCACTTATCTGAAATATACCGACAACAGTAACAAGCCAGTGCGAGGTGTGAACACAGCTGTTTGAGTCACAACAAATCTAATACACATTTCATCACTTCTTAAACAAGCCATCAGCAAGTCTAATGCTCTGGTGTGGAGAGCAGCACTCAATGATACATGTGCCTTCAAAGCATTTTCTTAAACATCAGCACTTAGCACATCCTCCCCACACTTCCACATCATGCATCTACTGTAAGCGGTGCTGCTGATATGTGAAATGTATCATTTTTGCGATTCAGATTTATAAAACCAACAATGCCCTAATTAATGACACCAACATCTGCCGTGGTTTTCGTCGCTTGCACCTGATCTGCGTGTAAATTATGTCTTTATCAGCGATTATCAAGCAGCATGTGCCAGAATTGTGTGGGCAGCTTCATTTTTCTTCACTTCGTCTTAGTTTTTTCGGAACGGGACAACACGCCGAAGCCGTCAGTGTCACTCACGATTGAGCCAAGCGAGCTGTAGGGATTCACCCTGCGTGTCTGTCTCAGGGCTTAAGAGTTACTCTCTCATGACGCCTTACCATTTTAAACCTTATTTGGTTTGCAAAAGTGAAACTAAGCTCTTTCTGTGCCACTCTTTTTTTTAAGTTCAATTTTTGGATTGCATAGCTTGAGACGAAGATAAGGGGGGATATGGGGATAACTTTTGGGGACAGTGGACAGCGGATTTCACGAGGGGGTCACTAGGGGAGGGGAGGGTGCTACAGGGGGGGAGGAGGATAAAGGGAATGGAGGTGTGGAGCCCGGATGGGGTTGGGAGTAGGGGGCTGAGTTTGGGGCAGCAAGACACTCCAGAGACTTGACAGAGCTTCAAAGGGAAGTTTTCTGCTTTGACTGACAGGCCCCCAGAGTGAAGGGGACCTGGTGGCAGGCGGCATGCCTCGATCCCAGGATGCCCTGCGGTCTCCATGGCGCTCACCCCCCATCACACAGTATTCAACAGAAAGTGGGGGTCAAGATGCGTGGAATGGCTGCAGTAGATCATGGCTCCGTTTTTCACGGTGTATTGCCCTTGGACCAAGAGTGTGAAGGACATGATAGCTCATCTGAATGAGAAAGACGAAAGCTGGAATTCCAACTTAACATTTATGTGCAAACGCATACAATTAAATTAAGAGCTTGTGGTGACTTTTGAAGAAACCCGGTAAATCCTGTTCCTTTTTTGCATCAGTATTGCAAGTCTTCTGTTAATCAGGATAGCAAGTGTGAATGATACTACAATAAAATACTGTAGTCAATCATATACTTGAGACTCAAATTCAGCTCTTAGAACTTTTTCTAGTTCAATTTCTATAAAAGGCCAGATATAACTGTCTCCCTTCGCTTTTAAGTCTACTATAAAAAACGTGGCGCTTACATTTCACCATGTTGTTTCATTTGTATTACTTGGATCTCACCCATTGTGCATAGAAATCTTATTCTCATTTTCAGAGAATGACATGTGGAATTTTTTTAAACAATACTGGTGATTATTACAAAACATAGGACCATTACTTGCAAGCCGGCTCCGTGGTGGTTAGATCTGTGAGAACTAAACTGTTGAGCAGAACAATTGTTCTCCCCTTCTCACAGTATTTCTGAGAGCGCATCATAACAAGTGTACAGTAAATGTCTGTTTCAGGGTTAAGATAAATGACGCCATTGTTCTTGATTCCATACCTGGTTGATAGATGAGAGCAGGAGCCTGTGTTTAAATGTGTCTCAGTAAACACTGTTAGGCCTGTGTAAACAGCAGTACATCGATCAGCCTTCTATTCATGATCAGCACGTCTCCGCCTGCACTGGATTAGTCAACATACCGACCCATCTGTTTGCTCCACTGTAAACTGAGACCAATGTCAATGCCAAAGTCCTAATTGGAATACTACATGCTGTTGGGGCATGGTTTTATTACAACTAGGCACTTAAACTGATCTGTTATTACTTCCAAAAACAGATTGTAATTTCAAAATGAAATTCGGTAACTAGAAAAATGAAAATTACAGTTAATATTGAACATAATAATGATTCAGGTGCTTTATATATTAAATAGAGCACGAAAACACTCATCAAAAACAATAATCAATCCAAATCACTCCTTTGTTTCTCCAACTCCTATAGGGAGTATCTACAATAACAAGTGTGACAGTGTGTCAGTGGAAACCCCAGATCTATGAATATCAGAATGGTGCCACTAACGGTTTCTCATCTCACTGAGCTCCTCGGAGGAATGGACAACACTGGTTGGCTAGGCAGTGCCTACTGTGTATACCAGAGAGAAGAGAGTGAGAGAGACTTCAGAGAGTGACACAGATGGAGAAAAAATTAAGAGTAGGAGAGAGAGGCATCGAAGCATAGAGGGCAGCTGCATTGTATCACCCCATTTTAGCCCATTACACTATGTCGGGGGGCCTTTCCCCCCCTCTTTTGCATGGTAATTATTTTCCAGCCCAAAGGTAGCTGCAGGCAACGTCAGCCACTGAGTCAGGGCCCACTGCATTAGCCGGCCATTGCATTATTTATTTGTGTGCGGGCAGCCGGATGGATACCCCAAATCCGTGGAGAAATCGGGGGCCTCTCAATGTCACCTCGTGCATTGTGGGAGGCAGTTGTGGCCACTTGGACTTGCACGCTTAGACAGAGAATGGCTCAAGGGCAAAATGGTGTCTAGGCATTGGAGGACACATGCGTGGGGTAGTAGTTAGGTGTGTAATGTATGCAGAAGTGGGTCAGAGGTGTCGTAACTGCCCTCGCTTACTGTATGCAAGAGTAAACTGTGGAGGGTTCATTGTGACGCAGTGGATGACCATCTAATCTAAAAGGTCCTATAGGACATCATTGAGTACCAGTGTAGTAAAAAGTATAAATAGAGGGTCATAGAGTTCACACTGCCTCAAGGCTTTTTGTGTCGCTATAGATGGCCATATGCAGTCGGTTACCCCCGGGGTATTATAGGTAAATATAGTAAATACCAGTGGGCTGGGTAAGGTCACAGCATGTCAGGATTTTGTGCAGAGGTAGAGCAACAAGGCTCTTTGACGTTTGGGATGTAATAGCCTGGTGTCCCTCTCTGTACTACAGCGCACTCACAGAAGCACCCACGCACGCCTCTGTTGGACATGAACCCCCATGACATGTCAGCCCGGGCCAATCGCTTCGCAGCGCCCCGAATGACAGCTGAACCACTGTCCCTGTCATGGCTCCTCAGTGTGGAAACACACAGATGCACAAAAAACACACAGATCCGCTACAACAGCGGTGCAACATCAACATCAACATCAACTCCCGCTGGCCCCTTGGATCTATCTCTCTGTCTCCCTGATCGCCAGGCAGCTCGGCCACATGAGACGCTCAAACGGCCTTGTGACATGACAGTGACAACGTACTGATGCTCCGGAGAGCCCCCACAACACCATCCGCTGCACCCTGCTCCACGTATCCCCTCCTCCCTGTTCTCACTGCCGACCCTAAGGGAATTGATACATGTTTTCTTCACTGCTTATTTTTCTACCAAGGCAAAGGGGAAAAGCAAACACAAATGCAGAGCAAATTTACATTTTTCAGTTACTTGGTGAACTTTTGTGGAGATTTGCCTCTATTAGATCATTATGTATACCCTAATCAGTTAGGTTAGGACATTTTCCAAATACACAACACTTTTACTAACAGTGGCAAAGTTAAATAGGTAGGTTTGTAAAGGGATAGATATTGTTAATGGCTCAGAATGAGAAAAAAGGAGAAAGGAAGACAGGGACGGTGAAAGAGAGTTAGACTTTGCCCGGGCGTTCCCCCTAATGCGAGCTGACACTGCTGAAGCGACCCGGATGGACGGAGGGGAGGACCAGAGTATTGCAGGCGGCAGACCTCCCAATTATTTTTCTGGCTGATAAGTGCTGGTGCTTGTTTAAGGCTGCAGCATGGATGGAGGGATGGGACAGAGAGGGAGGGATGGAAGGATGGGAGAAGAGGAAGAGGAGGAGGAACAGAGGGGTTGTGGCTTGGGCTGGGCTGCATGGCTGACAGGTCTTGATCTGGCAGGATGGCTCGCTGTCACACACAACCTAAGATGGGGTTTCTCCCCAGGGCTTATGGACACACACACACACACACACACACACACACACACACACACACACACACACACACACACACACACACACACACACACACACACACACACTGTTTACATTTCTGTACATACTGTATGGACTTCTTTGACTGACAGTCTGTGGACCCGAAGTGCATACACACTGCATTTGTAACGGGTAATTGATACTCTTTTACTTCTGTCACACGCCCTTTAGAAATTCTGCAGATCCTAGAAGTCTTATCCAGACTGACAGAGAAAATACTCAACGACATAATAATACATTACATATAAATAACAAAATTACATATAAAACATTAAAATCACTTTTTCAGCATAACTGAGAATAAAATTGCACACACATTTCCTGCTTCTTTTTTAGGCCTATCATCTAAGTTATGATGCAAAGACTGAACAAATAAAAGCCATATTTTTATTTGTACCTATTTGTTCTCTAATCAAAAGAACTGTTAAGCTTATTTGCATTGCGTATTCTACAAAAACATATACACGTGAAATCGTGAGTATACCAATAATTCCTGTTGCGATGTCACGCGGCTAAATACATGGTTAAATAATACATGTTAAATCTTGCTTACTGTTGGCTTTATGATGATCATCAGCTGGATCAATAAAGTTACTGAATCAGATGTTTACGCTGCAGTTTCCAGGATTTGCTACAGACTCAAATGATGGGCAATAAAAAAGGCTTTTCTAGTGGAAAGTGAGCCAAACTAAATATTGCTGTTTCTGTGCATATGGGTGTTAAACCGGCAGTTGGTTGTAGGTGCTTAAAAGGTTCTGTTTGAAAAGGAACAAAGTTGCAACAAGAAGAAAGCGAGGACAGAGAGCATTGAGCCGATCCTTCAAGCTCTCATTTGCTCCTGGATGGCAGTCTGTGTGTGTTGAGGCTAAATAAAGCTTAGAAAATAATGATATACTTATCAAATTATTACATACTTCAGATCAGAGATACTTCACATCAGAGAAATTGTTGCATCAATCACATCAGGCCGAATCACGCAACAGTAGTTCCTCAGTGTCAGCCCTTGTCTAAACAGCCGTGGTATCAGTGCCATGACAGCCTATAATTTGCCTCATGTTAGCTTAAATGAACGCCATAATAAGGGTTATCCGCGCAAAGTGTCATAATCCAGCGCAGAGTGGCTACATTACATTGGTGTCATCGCTGGGCTGTTAATGCCTCAGTGATCACCTCTACTGCTAACATGGCTCACAGCCAGAAAAGACTGAGCACTATCAGAGGAGATGTTGTCTCTTTGATTTCCCATCAGCCAATAAAATCTCTTTTCTCTCCCAAAGAACTTTTCTCCAACATTGCTTTTTATACTTTTTATTTCACCTCCTTTCTGCTCAGTATAGAAAAAGAGCGAGTAAGAAAACCCTTTCTCGCTCTTTTTACAATGTGTATTTATTGAAGCTCCTTTCTTTATCTTTTTTTGATATTCTTTATGCATTGCCCAAGAGGAATTTTTTTTTGCCGAGCTGGGGTGCAGCTTCAGCAAATTTCCAGTGCTCCCGGAGTGGCTAGGGGTTTTTGTAAGTATCATTCAGGGATGCTTCTACAGGTATGGCTATATTGAGGAACAAATCGAAGTGAAAAACTCACTAACTGCTGCACTAACCTGCCAACTTTACCTATTGTGTAGCCCAGCGTATTTCCATGTAAAAACCACTCTGGGATACTTAGTTGTGCGGTTTCGAGGACCCCTTAGTGAGGAAGCCTTTGTGTGTGCCTTCTCTGAAGCAAGAATCGCTCCTTTTGCTTTAATTACAGTAAGTACAGCAGACCCCCCAGGCTTGTTTAAACAGATCAACCAGCAGAAGAAAGAACAAAATGCTAATTAGTCCCATAATGTTGCTGACCACGCTAGTTCCTTAGCACTGCTGAGTTTTATTGACATAAGAAGGACAATAGGAATCTGTATTCAAATGACTCGCTCTGCCCTGGTGTTTGGGTGCAACTGCTGCTGTGTAGGCTGCTACCTACCACATATTTATATTGTATTGTTCGACACATTGAAATCAGACCTGACGTGTATAGTATAGTTACAGTATATAGATAGAGTCGATATTTGTTTACCTGTTTTGTTTCACTTCTATGTGTGTCAAAGTCTTTGGGAATACAGAATTAGGGTGTGCTTTGCTCTTTTACATGTGTGAATATTGGAAAAAAGGTGTGTGTGTGTGTTTCGATTTATGCGTGTGTGGATGTGTCAACTCCCCATCCTGGACTTCGGTGCAATGCAGAAAGCTTCTCATGCAATCCATGTTTCTGAGCTACGAGAAGCTGTGTATGTGTGTGTGTGTGTGTGTGTGTGTGTGTGTGTGTGTGTGTGTGTGTGTGTGTGTGTGTGTGTGTGTGTGTGTGTGTGTGTGTGTGTGTGTCCATGTGTGTGTGTGTGTGTGTGTGTGTCCATGTGTGTGTGTGTAAGAGAGAGAGAGTCAGAATCAGGATCAATACTATTGACCTGTTTACCTTGGTGCCGAGCATACAGGCCAGCTCTCCGGTTTACCACTTGAAACATTAAAACCAGACTATTAGTAATACTTTGGTCCTTCTCTTTACTGATTGGAGGACCTGCACTGGGGGCACTCCACCTAACAGACACGGCGAGAGGGGAGAGACGGGGGTGAGAGGTGGAGGTAAAAAAAAAAGGGACCCTGAATCTAATCCTCTTGACTTAAAGCCATCGGGTTTCGCCCATGTCTCGACGCTCGCCTCTAGACCTGATGTGGTCACTCAACCCTATCGAGCTGCAGGGCATTGTGGTCCGTCCGTCTCTGCCACACTCACCCCCCTCCACCCTCAGGCGCTTTTGTGCTCCTGGCTTCCCACCTCCTCCCCCTTTCTCCTTTTCTCATCCTCCTCCCCACCACCAAAACAGAATTTCTTTAAATGCTTAATTTTTCCCCCCTTTGGCTTCCTTTTGCAAGCGCCCTCTCACTTGTTTGTCCATCGATTTTTCATCCCTCTCCAGCCGCTGCCCCCCTTCCCCCCCTCCTCCACCTCCCTCTCTTCCTCTCGCCTCTCCCCCCTGCTCTCCGCCTGCATCTCCCCAGTCTCTCCCTCTCTCCTCTGTTGTTGATGCAAACTGATTTATTTATTTCTTTTAAGCTTGTTGCCCAGGTAATGTGTGGCAGGTAATGACTTTCAGTGAATCTACTTTGCGCTCTTTGAATTCTTTTTCCGACCTTTGCATCATCCAGGCCCATCTCCCAGCACATCCCCTTTGTCCCATTTGCTCTCCTACCTTTTTTTCCATTTCCCTGTTTTACCATCTCACTGTCTCTCCTACTCTCTGCCAGTGTATTTTTAATTCCCCTAGATATTGGTGGTGCACGGTACCTGCATGTGTGTGTGTGTCTCTGAAGCCCACCCGAGGAGGTGATTGACACCTGGCCCTCTCACTTTTCCATCCCCCCCTGCCCTCCTATCTCCCCTTCTCCAGCCATTGTTTCTTGTCTGCCGGGGCTTTGGAGGAACAGTACAGGTCCCTGGGAGTTGAGAGTAAGAAAAGTAAGGTAGGCGGAGGTAGGGTTAGTTGTGGCTTAAGATTTGCCTTATTAAGTAATTTGGTGACATGCTCTTCATTCCCTAGCTTTTTTGGAGACAATGATATCAAATGAGCATTGTAATTCTGGAGGCAAAGCTAACGGCCCCTCCACACGGCGGCGTGCGTTGAAGCTTCAACGCTTCTGCCCGTTCACTTTGAATGGGGTGCCGTCACGCTTCGCCGAACTGCATTGTGGGAGCGCCGCTACGCGTTACTGCAAAAGTTGAGCAATGTTCAACTTTTGAAGCTTCTACGGAAGCGTCAGCCAATCAAATCAAATGCCAGTACAAGCTCTAGCCAATCAAAACCCGTGCTTGTGTGTCCGGGGCGGGAGATTCAAGTGATTGGTTGTTGGTCGAGTTTCAGACACGCCCGCCGGCAAGCTTCAACCCACGCCGCTGTGTGGACGGGCCGTAAAGGAGACCCTTTTGTCGCACAAAATGATCCCTGCATTACATTAACTGGCAAGGTAGGGTGAAGAGGGTGCTGAGTGTAGGCATGTTAAATCTCTATTCTCTCTTTCCCTCTGTCCATCTCTCCTTTCCCTTGCTCCCATCTTCTTCTCCACTGCGGCCCTGGTGGCTTTGCGACATTAGTATTCATAGGGGGGACTATGGACGGGGGGGGGGCGGGTAAATAAGGCTCCTGGCTGTTCTCCCTGCCAGCTGGCATGCTGGGGCTGGCTGTAGAGCTGGACTAGACACTTACAGAAACAAGGAGTAGGTACTGGGTAGACACGTGGACTCTGGCAAGGATTACAGTAAATCGGTCCGGGATGAGACGTCATTCATTTCCTGTACGCCTGACTTTATCGGGCTTTACCATACAGCGCTGTGCTAAAGAAGGCACTGTCTCCTGATTAGAGCCAAACGTATCCCTTAAATGAATGCTTTCAGCAAACGTCTCCCATATGGTACTCACATTTCATTATTTGAAGGACAATAAAGCAGATGGATTAAAATAGCACACTGTATGAACAAATATACATCCCACTTCTGAGTTGGTAATCAAAAAACAATAAAAGTTTATTACGCTGGGTTGTCTTTCCACTTCATGTTAATGCAGACATAAACTTTGCAGACATTTGTTTTTTGCAGTGACATTTCCTTTCCTGAAACCCTTGAACAAAGTGAGAAGGCATTTTTAACGTTAACCTGATATCTAAGAAGAAGCAGTGTTAAACAACACAATTCTGTATTGTTAACATTTTGACAGATGTGCTTCTATGGATGAGTTGCTGTGCTTTGTGAGTGTGATGGGCAGGTGTCTGTGTAGAAACAGGCTGCCTGGTCTCTCCAGGAGGGGACAGTAGAGAGCAGGGAGACCACATCTGTCTCCCCATTGATCCAGGAGGACATAAGGAAGGGAGAACATAAACACAGAGACCCTCATCACATCACAATAGCCACCAAGAAAGGATATAAGCTACTATAGAGCAGAGGAAAGAGATGAGTCACTTTTCGATATATAAAAAAATAATGGGATCGAAGAAAATCTCATCCATTGTCTATAGTATTTCTAAATCTCACTTGGCACTTATACACCTAGGATCACAGATAAACACCCATAGTCATACTCTTGTACTCCCTTCTGGCATAATCCAGAGGTCAGGGCAGAATTCATCACCCCTAATCATGCAGATGAACATGACCTTGGCCGGCCTTGCCACCCGGTCACATCAGCACCCTTATCCAGCCTGGCTTTGCATCTCTGATTGTGTTAAATCATGTTTCCCTAACATCAGCAGACATTGGATGGACAGCATCCTTCTCTAAGCACATCCAGAAAAAGGATAATTGCCAAGACCTTTAAAAGCCTTTCAGAAAGAAACAGGGAAATCAACATAATTCAGATGAAGGGGGGGATATTGGAGATGTAAAGTTAAGTATTCCAGGCAATATTGGGGGGGGGGGGGAAGAAGAAAAAAATGCAAGAGTTTTAAAACGGTGGGTCCTTGGCATTATTATGATGATGCGTTTAACCATGCAGAGTGGGCCAGCCCATTGGAGGGCCTCTAAATGAAGAGGCTGACCTTCAACAAGCCCTCTCTCTGTTCATTAGCCACGTGGTGCTTATCTACAATAACACTGAAGAGGAGAATATGAGGCCAGCGGGTCCCGTTTACCCTCAATGATGCACGACAGGTGGAAATGGGGGTCTAAATGTAGCTTAGGGTGCTGGACTTTTAACTCTATTACCCCTACCATCCGAACCTCCTCACAACTCCATTAAAAAATAAAGAAGTGTTTCAAGTGCATGAAGTATATAAAGTCAACTTTGTACTCTGCTAGTTGCTTTATAAGAGAGAGATGGAGTGAAAGCAAGTTCATTTTGAATACCTTTGATTGTGTTTTCTATGCATTTCAGCATAATCTTTCTGTCATACATGCAACCAAGTAAGTCTGAAAGTGTGTAGTTGAGTGGAGTTTACATTGAAATGACAAAGGTGCTCTCTTCAAAATAAGCACTTGAAATACATTAGCATGTATTTAGATGTATGATTTATTTGTATTGATCAACTAGGTACTTTGTGTTTTTTCCTTTCCAGAGTGGACCAGCCCACTCTTGCCTTGTAACGGCTCACGTGGTGTCTCCTTTTTCTTGTGATGGTCGGCCATACCTTTCTATAGGATTGTTGACGTAAGACCAAGAGGCTATGCTGGGAACTCGCAAACTAAAATAAAAAACAATTCTGCTCTGCTCCCTGTGTTCTTGAACAATAAAAGGAGAAATCAGTCTGATAATGTATCTACAGTATATAGGCCTCATGCTATGTGTAAGTGAAACTAAAGAGTTAGAGGTATCAACATGCAAGTTGGTGAAATGTAAAAGAAAAACTTCCCTTTTTACCAGTGAATATAAGCACAACTCAACCACTGATATGGGGGTTGGTAAGNCTGACTGCAGTGGGGTTTGAACCTGTGACCCTCTGATCCCAACACCAAGGTTGCACTTCACTTCCTCTGATAATGGAGGCGTGTGGCGCAGTGGATAGAGCCTTGGTGTTGGGATCAGAGGGTCACAGGTTCAAACCCCACTGCAGTCAGCGTGTCGTTGTGTCCCTGAGTAAGACACTTCACCCCAAATTGCTCCTGTGTGGATTGCCCACAGTATTGAGAATGTATGTCGCTTTGGATAAAAGAGTCTAACAAGTAACATGTAATGTAATGTAATGATAACGTTGTCCCACCCCACTGCGTTGTCACAAAAACATAACGGCAAACATCCGGTTGACACTGCACTGCTCGCACTGTTAGCTCCGTTAGCAGCTAGCCATGTTGAGAGCCATGTGGAGGAAATCCCTCAGTCATTGATCTGCTCCTTATTTGGAATTCAGCACCTTTAATGAGAGGAGCTTAGCTTATAGTGAATATTTGTAGCCAATATTTATCCATTCAATAAAGTCTGCTTCGGTCCCGATTCAAGGATTAGCTCGGGACGCACCCCTACAGTTTTAAAATGAAAAAGCTTGCCTTTTAAACTTCATATTATTTGTGTTGACTGCTCTCTAGATTCAAATGAGGACTCACAAACTTTAATCCATTAAAAAGTTAATGGATTTCTACATTCACGTGAGACACCACAGTTGTAGATGAGCTGAACTGTTTGCAAATAGAAATGCAGTATTAAGATTCTCCTGGTCAAATGAGTCGAGCTATTTAAAGTCCTCACCATTCACAAAGAGTAGTAGGTGGTTTACTCATGAATATATGAAAGACAAGTCACATTTGGGATTCTAGTGACTTGACTTGGCATTTTATGTTTTAATTGTCTGCGAGCAGGAGGTCAATCCACCAAAGAGGTTACCGCCGTTTGGTGTGTAGTACCTGTAGATGAATACATGATAGCACATATAGGAAGGGAAATAGAGCACAGTCACACACGTATACATGTGGTTAGCCGCTGATGAGGGACAATTTTTAAGTTAATTGATTTTTATCCCCTTATTAATTTCCTTGGCTTTCTCTCTATCCCCCCCTCACTCCCTCCCTCTCTCCGGCTTCATCAGCAGTCTGTCAATAGGCTTCGCAGCCACGCTCGATCCCTTATCGCCACAGAAACGCCTCAATCAAATCCAAATCAGTCACTCATACCGCCATCAGCACACAGCGCTGGCCAAGCTCCACACACACACACACACACACACACACACACACACACACACACACACACACACACACACACACACACACACATGCATGATAAATGAAGATTGTAAACACAAATACATACACTCATATACACCTTTGTTATTATTGAAGTCCCTCTTGTTAATCAATAGACCCCGCAATCATATATTCATTAGTCCTCATTACAGTAAAAGGGTTAGTTCCTGTTTTGACAGAGTGGAGAAAAATGGCAGGACAAGATTCATGGCATAAGACCGATTACTTAACATATTAGTAAAAAAAAAAAAATAAATAAATATGTTTACCTACTTTTATCTGAACAATACGAATGTTTAAGTTATAATTAAAATTGTTAATGTTAAAAAAACACTAAATATAAATAAATATACAAAATGTATAAATAAATAATAATAATAATATAAATATGTTTTGAAATTAAATAATCTTGTCCTGTACATGAAGCATTTGTTCTTGACATGACATGATTTGGTATCAGTAATAAATCAAATACTCTTTTTAATCTTCCTCAATGCAAAAAAAAGGATCCATTTTGTATAATTTATCATGTCAATCAATACTTGATGTACGGCTATAAACATGTACAAGCTCCTGAATGTGTATACCAATGAATATTAAACACACAAAAGATTAAAACGAACAAATTGTCTGTTGATTATTACTTTTAGATGGAACCACATCCCTGTTCAAATGTCAACTAGCAGACCCTCATATTTTGTAAATAAAATATATATCTGCATTAGATTAAAAAGAAAATCCTATGTTAATACATCCTGCAGACAGAAGGGCATCCACCCCTCCCTCTCTAGCTCCCACCTTCCCTCCCTCCATTGACCCCTCCTCCCTCCCGACATGTACCAGACACAGTGTCTTCCTGAGTGTGCAGCCCCACCCATGTCCAGCTCACAGTCCCAGCCAGCATCCAGCAGCCCTGTTTTGTCATCATTAAACCTCCCCTGCTCGCCCTGCTTTCCTCACTATATGTCACCTGCATGGGGTTGCCTTCTCTGGCAGTGGAGGGGTTAACTCTATTTTGTCCAGGACCTCATGTCTGTGTGTGAATATGTGAGTGTGTGCATGCGATTGTGTGAGTGTACCAGTCCACTTTTGTGTACATGTCCACACGGGCATGTGTTCCTGTCCGTGCATGCCTGTTTGTTCACTTGTGTACGTGTGTGTGTGTGTGTGTGTGTGTGTGTGTGTGTGTGTGTGTGTGTGTGTGTGTGTGTGTGTGTGTGTGTGTGTGTGTGTCCATGCAGGACCGTGGTCTGCTCGGTGTGGGTGTGTGTGTATGTAAAGGAGAAATTTGCCTGTCCTTGCCTAAGTGAATGGCTAGGATTAAGCTGACAGCCCACCTTAGTGATGGCGAAATAATTGGTTGTTCAGCTCTGTCCTTGTCAGAGCGCTGACAGTTCTGCAGATGTCCTGTGCGGTTCTCCAAAGGTTAGGCTCAGCTGGGGCCGCCATTCATTAATCATTCCGCTCTGACAGTGCACCGAGCAGCCTGCAGCTGCCACCCCGTCCCCCTCAATTTCTGTCACCGCCTTGCACCACCACCACCAATACCCCCCCCCACAATCCCACTTCTAGGTCTCCCTCCACCCCCCATGTGTGTGTGTACGTGTTTGTGTTCCCCATTGTACACACAAACAAGTATGCTTAAACCTAAATTTGCATGAAAAGTCAAGGGATGTATACAAGCAACAGCATGCCCCAGTACATGAGAGGTGTGAACTGGACAAGCGCTAAGGTAAGGATGTTAACAAAACACACAAGATAAGAGGGAAGTCTTCTCTGCTAATGATCTAACTTGCTCTTCTCTCAAATGTATCAGAGCTGCAGTGAGTGGCTGACCAAGTCTCCTGAGTGTATGCAGGCGAGCATGTAAATCCTCTCGTATACTATGTAAGCACGCCTGCATTTCACATGGCTTTTCCCTAGTTCACTAACACAGTACACAGCCCAGGAGTCCACTAACCAGTATTAACCCTTGTGGTCTATTAACCCAGTGATGCATCATGGATAATGGGGCCTATGTCTGCCTATGCATTGTATAGTGAGACTCCAGCATGAGACGCTGAGGCAACTGATGTTTTATGAAATATAAATAAGGGCCTTATGTGTTTAACGTGCATGTGAACTTATTCAATTTCAAAGACCCAGCTGAAAATTACTATTATGATCTGTGCGGGGTCAGACACACACACTCAAAATTACCTCTTGTGCGCTAACAGTTTTGACCGTGTCAGCAACATTGTTCTGACCCCTTTCCCTTGCTCACTATCTAACGACCCTCTCAACCTATTTTGTCCCTCGTTCCAACCCATTTTCCTCCGCCTCCACAACTCTCTCAGGAGTGGAGTTTCCATCAAGGCCTTTGGCACTGAGGGGGCTGAGGGGATGGGGAGGTGAGTGTAGAGAAACTGTAAGAAGCCACAGAGAGGAGGAGGTGGTATGGAGGTGTCCGTTGGGCACTAAGTGGTGTGAAGAACTGAGATAAATCCTCCATTATGGTCCACTTGCTCCTCAGCATTGATTAACAGCTAGCCGGAGACAAATGGCTAGCAGGCATGATGAAAAACTCTCTGTGGTCAGGACCATTCTGGACGTCGAACACACATTTTTTAGAAAAACTGACACAGTGTTACCTAGGGTGGGTGTGTAGCATCTTAAAATATTTTCACTACAGATTACATGCAATAAAATGTGCTAATAAATAATCAGTATTGAGAGCCAGTAACGGAATGTCACTATGTTCTCTAGTACTGCGCTTAAGTATCATTTTGCCATACTTTACTTAAGTATTTTATACCACTTCATATTGTACTTCACAACCCAAAGGAAAATAATACACTTTTACTCAAATGTTTAAGATTTTACTCACATGTTTAAGATGACGGCAGTTCCACCAAAGAGATAAATCACCTCTAAACTTGCCATATGATTTTTTGAGGCACAAAGACGTGAAATTAACCAATATTTCAAAAATAAATATGTATCATTAATGATCTCAAGACCTTCAATTGAATCTTTGATGTTTTAGCAGGGGCCCGGCCCTGAATTGGGAACCACTAGATTGAACTAAAAGTATAGTACTTTGGATTAGCTCCAGCTCCAGCAGCCACAATGCTGCTCATACATACAGTAGGCATCAGTAATAATAATGTAGTCTATTATACTATATAATTCAAAGGAGCAAACTGAAATTAATCTCAAAAAGTAACCTGTTATTGAATAACTGTTTTTCAAAATGTTTTAAACACATTTTTCATATTACCTTCAGATGCTTTACTGTAGGTAGGTAATACACTATATGTGCAACAGCCCGGCAGGCTAAATGTAGGAGTGTGTGAAAGAAAATGCAGAGGTATTTTCAGTGGCTGGGCCGTAGAAGGTCAGATCAATAAATGAAAAAATGGGTGCTTACAGAATATGCTATTTCAGCCTCCCCTTTTCTAATGCCTACTTAAATGTTAAAGCAACACTATAAAATGCTTTAAAGTGTGCACTGCCCTTAGATTAAATACAGGTGTAAGTCCTTGTATGTACTCTTTAACCTAGCGATATATAAAGGAGTAGTTTTTACCACTTATCTCTAAATACACATATATAAGTTAAAAGCGTTAAGAGTTTAAGGAAAGCAGTCTGAGGCTGTGTATGCATATAACAGCCTGACCTCTGAAATGCTACTCTATTTACCAGCGTTAGATTAAATAAAAATGTTGCTTTGTCATAATACAGACCACCAACTGATGCCAATGCTGAATGTGACATTGTCTATAGTCGCCGCAAAGCCTAACAAGAAACCCATTAATGATACAAATTATTCCATTGTTTATTCTAAGAAACAATGGGATAATTACAAAGAAAATATTGACCCTACACCTACACATTTTTCTACTCTTTAAATAGCCATTGTGGTCCAAAAACCATGATGGGGTAAGGGCTGACATCAGCATAAAGAGAGGGAGAGGGCTAGTGGTTAGAAAGGGGAGGTGGGTGGGGTGCCTTGTTGTGCAACTCTGAGGAAATTCCCTCTCTTAGTCCATCAAAACAGCATTTCCCCCTAGAGACACAGCAGGCTAGCACATATCCATGCAAACAGATGTAGATATAAATGGTTGAGTGTAAAGTCAGAGTAGCCTAGTGACAGGAGAGCCTAATATTTTATTGCTTCTACTTAAAAAGTTCATTCTTTTCATTAATATTCAATGATGTTGGTCATACCCTGCTGAATGGAAGAGGAATGGAGATTTATAGTATTAATATTCCATACATTATGACCATGCCAATGGGTGATATTCTGGCAATTACACTAATGAACTCTCAGCATACAGTGCCCCGTGTTAACATCACAGCTTGAGGGTGGACATTCTTTTAAGCTCTAATCTATCCAGCCAAGTCTACAACCCTACATCCATCCATATCAGTCATTGGTTAGCACGGTTTATTAAAGCACCCCCATCCAGGTGCAAGGACATCTTAAACTGGAAGACATATCACCTCTACCAATAATGGGCATGCAAAAATGACGGATTCTTCTGGAATTCAAAGGGAAACATAGCGGGGAGTATCATTGATTTGCCCCTCAGAGATTACCTATGTATCATAAGTGTATGTAGATCATCCGTACCACCCCCTCTCCTCCCCCCAGTGGCTATAGCATTGGAGTAGGGGCGCAAAGGGGAGGGACGTACAGTACATGACGGGCTCCAGTCACATGGTTGAGCCCACGGTGGATCTCATCAGCCTCTATGTAGATGTGTATGCTGAGTGAGTGATTGCCCATGGTGGAAAATTGGTGTAGAGGGCTGCACGGGGGAATTGGAGGGACGAGTTTTCTCTCTCAATCCCTCTCTCTCTCTACGCCATACACACATAAGCACACAGCAGCAAAAACACACTTGCACAAATGCACACAAATATACACACGTATTGGAAAACACCCACTCCAAGACATGCACGCACAACCTGCTCACACACAAATCTCCCTATATGCACATGCACACGGCAGCAGGATGATTAAGCTCCTATGCAGAGGAGATTCTGAGTGCTGCCTGTTTTCCCCGCTGAATACAAGCCACTAGCTCCAACAGGGAGGAAACCCGTCATCACAAATGCGAGATCAGGGGTAATTACGTTGTAATATGCCACATGAAATATTTCTTTGTAGCAAAGATGGGATTCCCTTTGCTTCAAATGTATAAAAAGATATATTCCACACATCTTGGCTGCTATTTTTACAGGCATGTATTTAAATGTCCTCTTTGTATTTTTAGTACGAGGGATGTCATGGTCTACGCAGCTCCTTAACAAATGTTTTACGCCTTCCTGTGTCACTGTCATCCAATCCAACTGGCACAGGAGATCAATCCTGCTACAGTATTGATCAATGATTCTGATCAGGTGAGATTATAGGTATTGCAGAGATATCAATGCGATGATGGATGATTGATAATGCAACCATGGCGATCGATCAGTTGGATATTGCTGATAAGACTCTTGCTGTACAGCCTTGCATGGCAATTTGCATTCAGTGCAGAAGTCAGTCTATCATGTAGTATTTATGTAGAGTACAGGCAAAACAAAGAAACATCTACTTGTTATTATTTGTAAGAGTAGTATGCTCTTCTACAGCAGAATATAACTTAGGAGCTGATTGTTTTGTTTAAATGAGCCCACATATTTGATTTGTCCAACCCCTGAATCTCCACCGCCACATATTGTGACCATTGGTCCATCAAGTCCCCCCTCGGCGGATTAGGGCACGGAGGGTGATTTGTTACCCTTTTGGGAAGCTGTCTTGGACGCTCATTTCCCCCTGCTGCATATTCTGCCCCTCTGCCGCCATCCCCCACACCACCACCCCTCCATCTTGATGAATAGCCGGCCGCATGAAGGCGAGCAGCCGATCTCACCACCAAGGTTACGGTAACCTGGGCCCCGCAACTGGGGGCTACCTGCGTCCAATGAGCACGAAGGAAGGGAGGGAGGGAGGAAGGTATGGAGGGGAGTGGAGGTCTGGAGTGGCAGAAGGAGAGAAGGCGCAGTCCAAGGATGCTCCTTTATAGGCTCTAAATCTGCATGGCAATTTCTGAAACTGGGGCTGGATGGGATTCTGATTACTCCTCCTCTATCGCCACCACGCTCATACAGCCCCCCCCCCTCCTCCTCCTCAACTCCCCTCCAGCAGGTTGATGTCTCCCTGCCTAGCTTTTGTCACTGATCACCCAGCCCCTATATGCCCTGATTACTGGCTGAGCAGCATTATGGATTGCTCTGAAGGACAGGAGGGACTTATCCCAATGAATCGCTCTGCCCTTTTAGAGTAGGTTGGATTTCACAAGTGCGAATATGAATGGATTTATTTGTCTGTAGATTAGATGGATTGGAGATTGGTTTATTGGCACGTTTTGAGCAATATCTATCTGCACACAAAGAGGGAGGGAATGGGGCAATTAGAGTAGATGGGCTGCGCGAATGCATGAAGACATTCATAATATATCTACTCTGATTCATAATATATGGTAAAAAGTTGGACTCTCAGAACGATTTCCTAGGGATATACATGAATTGTACAAAAGTAAGAGCGTGAGACTCGTTCATGGACCCGTTTGCCAATTACAAAGTGAATTTCTCACATTTCTCATGCCCTTCTGTGACCATCTTCTCCAACAGCCGGTGAACCCACTCGCCTTTCTCCGACACCACAACCTACTTTCTTCACAATCTGCCGGCTCCACTTTCTCACAGCCGCAGAGTCGCCCCCCTCCCAACAAGTGGCCAACAAATAAGCACCATATTAAAAAAAATATCATCCATATCTAGAACTGGAGAGTGAAAACATTCTAACTCTGACACTATCTCAGGCTCCCGCTTTTGTATGCTTTTATATTTGCACACAAAGCCTGACTGCAGCAGTTTTCGGTCTCTTTGTGGGGATGTCGGGTTTTCATCGCAGTCCAGCACCACTAGAGAACACTGCCTCTGCCAGCGATTAGAGCCCGAGGTACAAGAGGGCCACTTCACCTCTAAGATTAGAATGAAACAAAGACTGAAGTCTTCGCATTGTGCCAAGAATGGTAACAGACAGGAGAGGATAATGGTAGGAGCCAAAAACAGAGTCGCTGGAGAGCTGAGTGGAGTGACTTGTCCGGGAAAATAAGAGATTTCAATGCCTTTTTTAAATGAAGCATTTACAAGAGAAAACAATGATGATGACTCAATCTTATCAAATCTTACACAGTAATGAGAAAGCAGCATTTGTTTAGTTTAGAAGTTGTGCTTCCCTCATAGCTTATATCTACCATATCAACTCGAGCATACAGATAACACTGCTACACCTCTGGCCTCTGCTACCTTCCACCAGTATTGTAGATTCAAAGCACTCCGATAGCAGGGTCAAGGCCTTGCTGTGTGGAGAGGTGAAGGCAACATGACCCGCCTCCGCCTTTTCTACTCTCCACAGCCTCCCGCCTTCCTACTGCTCAGCTCCATCCTATTTAATCCTGCATGTTTGTAACTGTAAATGTGTTTCTGCATGTCCGGGTTCCTATATTTTCTTTCTTTCTCACATCTTTTGCTCGCTCAGTCAACAGGCCCTTGGCTGCCCACCACTGGCTGCTAATTGCTGCTGACATTGTTTGGCCTCTCGCTGCTTAGTTTAGGACAAACCCCTCATTCATGTGCTGCGGACAGCTCGTTAGGGCCGACCCCCACCTTTCCGCATCTCTCTCTCTCCATCTCTGTCTCTCTATCGCTCTCTCTCTCTCCCTCTTTCACTGACCTCCTTAATTAACTGGTAAGGCGCTGCTGGGAAATTTGCACACAAAGGCCTGGTGTCTAGCCTGTTAGCCTCCCGCTACCCAAACACCCCCTTCCGCCTCCTCCTCCCTCTCCTCTTCCCCATCCTCAGCCCACTACTGTCTTCCTCCCAGCCCCAAACAGAGGTCATTGTACAGTTGCAGAAAAACAAAGATAAAGTGATTCAGTACACACATGGCATTCGCACACCCATTCGTTCATTCTTTTCCTTGTACGCCACGAGCCCCTCCTGCTTTATCTGCTTTCTCCTCTTTTGCTTTTCTGTAATAATAGCGGACCTCATTAAAAAAGCTTGTTTGGAAGTGGTTCACTAGTGATACACTCTTTAAAGTTGTCTCTGTTTTCTTACTTGTTCTATTTAGTTGTATTGCTATTATTCTCGCTATGTCTTGCCTGTTTGTCTTCCCCCAGCTTCCCCACACTCCTTCCTCTCCTTTTCAGGAAGCCCTTCGAGGCTTCAGCTGTTTTTGTGGTCCCTGCGGAGGGCTCCCCAAGAGCAGTTAGCTGGCTGTCGCGAACGAGGGCCCTCTAAAAGGGGCCTGCTCAAGAATGCTGGGGGCAAAGAAATGTAAACAGGTGGAGCCTCTCTATTATATGGGACCCCCTCTACACTCACACACTCTACCTCCGACTGTCTACATGCATGCCTCTCACGCACAGTCAAACCAGCAAACAACGTTTTGCATTCCACCATCTATCCAGCACTTTTCTGTGTGTGTGTGTGTGTGTGTGTGTGTGTGTGTGTGTGTGTGTGTGTGGTGGGGATGCATTCATGTATATGTGTGTGATGAGCACTTGCATTTGCCTGCAACAAACTACGGTGATGGAATCCTTTAAGGCAGAGGAGGAGTACACAGGCCACGGTATGAGAAAGAAAGAGAAACTAACTTCTGTTCGCCTGGGGAGTACTTTGCAGCCCATCTGTTGAAATTGTTCCACATATTGTGACCTAGATAAAGAAAAAAACTTCACTCTCATAGGTAGCGCAGCCTTCCTCTGTGTTTGACACTTGTCTATTCATTTTATTGGTCTAGTTGTCTCAAAATAGAAGACTTTTGCATAATTTTCAACTTTACATATGTATGATTTCAATGAATTGGTATTAGAGGAATGATCTGGTATAAATATACATCAAATGAAATAAAAGTATTTCACTTTCTTATTTCCAAGGAGCTGCTCTGTATGTGCCCAAGCTTACATTTAAACATTGCCCAACAAGGAGATATGAACAGAGTAAAAAATGGTATTAGCTGCACCCAACCAGTCAACCTCTGGCTCACCTAGTTTGCATGGCTGTCTCCCTTTATTCACTTAAAGTGTGTTGCTATTCTTTTTTCTCTTTTCCTCTCTTTCCAAGGACCGCTGTCATATTCAAAAGAAGATGCCCAGGGTTTTTGTAATTGACGGGAGGATGGAGAAGCAGGTG
The DNA here is from genome assembly GCF_000735185.1 of Notothenia coriiceps. NCBI lineage: Eukaryota > Metazoa > Chordata > Actinopteri > Perciformes > Nototheniidae > Notothenia > Notothenia coriiceps. The sequence continues at coordinate 202,759 of NW_011336753.1, read as the reverse complement.
AAAAGGTCAAAAGAGATATCCTTTGCCTGAATAAGGAGGTACAATTGACTGGGAGAGTGTCTTTCAGAAACTCCAGTCTGACCTTGGAGGAGGACCAGGAGGAGGGTCTTACTCTTGCATGGGGCCAAGGATGGTAGGTTAAATGGGGCCGTCATGGCCACACATTTACACACTGACCGTATATGCACAAACTTACACAAAAGCACAAGGAAACACTGGTGAGAGTCTCCTATTGTGCACCTCTCTGACAATATTATGTTTGGGCAAGAAGAACATTAATTTGCCTTCTGTGAAGGGAAGTGCACTTCTCAGCCATCTTCAGCCCACTTGAGCTAGAATTAGAGTGGACGCCCCCCCCCCCCTCCTGTCCAGCTCCCCCTCAATCCTTCCCGCCACCACCCACCCACTCATTGTCTCTGCTGCCTCCGCAAATGAGGGCCCCCAAGGCCCAGTGCACTCTCACCAGGGGGGGGCTCCAATGCTGCATGCAAGCTTTAAGATTGGCTAGTGGGTGTTGGAGTTTTTCAATTATCACCTTTACCATCAGAGGAAACGTTAAATTGTTAAAAGTTTAAATAATGGTGCACAGTGAACTTATTTTCACTTTTGTAGCCCAAAATCACAGATATAGCTTTATATTTTCTACTGTAACAGTCTTTCTTTAAACCTCTCAAAATCTGGAAAAAAGGGAAGAGACACCTTATTCCCGGAGAGGCAGATCAGGACACAACAATATGGGAAAGATGGGATTAACCTTCCGGTACACTGCCCTTATGAAGATGTCAGTGTGGTCTATGTAGTCCTTTAAGCTAATTGCAACAATTAGACTACATGACCTGCCCCCGGTTCCCCCCCGAAACAGAAAGCACTTCCAGAGGCCATGCAGACGCTTCACCCTAAAGTAGGAAGTACAGGAGACACGGTCATAATTACAGCGCCCTATGCCGCCTTCTCTTTGTCGGCCGCAGCGTACCAACATTATATTTTAAGTGTGAATGTGATTATCGTGTGGCATTCATTTTTAATGGGCTTTGCCTCTATGTGTTTTAGCATGCGGCAAGGCCCGGCAAACGGCTGACTCAGACCCTTTTCTGCTGATGGCGCATATATTTCGCATATATACATGCACTGCTTATTCCTCCTTCTCACAGAGCCCTCCTCATCTTCCTCCTCCTCCTGCTCCTCCTTTCCTTCATCTCCATCCCTTTAACATTCTGGAGGGTGGAAATGGGCCAAGGGGATAGAGGGCGAGGCAGTGCCCTCAGAGGTCTAACCATCCAATGGGGTTGGCCAAAGGTTTCACTGGTGAGGCGGTTTGTCCCTGTTGTACTGTAAAGATGAACTAGTAAGGATATCAAGTCCAGCATCTGGATTAACTATTAATGACTTTTACCAAATTACACCAAGGTCAGTATTTATAGTGTATCAGGAACCAAGTCATGTCAGTGAAAATATAATTATTTTCAGTTTTACTCTGTTCTATTCAAATGAGTCTTCACAGTATCTAAATCTAAGCACAACACCTGACCTGCTGTACCCTTGATCCAATCTGTCAAAGAAAATATGAAGGGAAGGATGTGGAGCCTGTAATGAGTATCCCTCCGTTATATCAAGTAACCAGTGAGACTGTAGAAAACATGTTACCTATACTCCTACAAAGACTTAATAATACCTGCAGGGGGAAAAAAAGAAATAAAGGAAGGGTTCATGTATCACAGAGGGAGCGATAAGGCCTTTAAATTAAAACAGATATATAGCCAGTCCGGTATGGAAATCAATAACATATTATTAACCGAGAGGCCACCCAGAGAGATAGGTGAGGCTTAAATGCATATATATTCATAATAACAATATTGAGATATATTTTTTTAAATAAAAGGAAAAGGGGAGTAAATACCAAGCTGGCTTTTATTAGCTGCCAGTCTCCCTGCCAATATGTGCCGTGACTCCGCTGTCCAAAACTGTAACTGTCCAACGCCAGATCAAATTAGAGAGACTGACAGGCAATAAGAAATTGGTGAAGTTAAACGTGATTCCCGCAGCCGCGCACCCGAAGCTCTTTGAATATTAGAGCCACGGTGTCACAGAGTAGCAGAGGAGGAAGGGGG